>NC_058409.1:45676027-45936687 GCF_002201575.2 Neomonachus schauinslandi | reverse complement strand
CATGACCTGAGCCGAAGGCAGTCGCTTAACCAACTGAGCCACCCAGGCGCCCTGTATAGCTAACTTTTATTAAGTGTTTTTTGTTAAGTGTTTACTCTGCCCCAAGTACTTAATATTTGTTAGTCATTAAACCCTCACAGCCATTTTAGCATAGAAAGTGAGGCACAGGGATTTTAAATATATCTAAAGTTAGTTAAATAACAGATGATGGACTAAGATTAAAACCCCTACTCAGGGCCCAGAGCCCATGCTTATCATCATTACCTTATTCTGACCACTAAAAACAAGAACTAGAGGTCATTCTTTAAAATCTGAAAGACACAAATTGAAGTATGAATGGATTAATGTACTTCAAGTGTAACAAGCATATGGAACCATCAGGAGGTTAAAATATTTAGGTAAATTGATAGTTGTTCAATAACGAATTGTTAGGAAAACTAGGATGTACTAAACAAAGTACAGCCTCAATCTATTGGGAATGAACTAAAGAGAATCATCAACTCCTTTTCCTGGGGCGACATACTGACTTTTAATGAACAAGCAGCCAGCCCACTATCTACTGTAGTTTCCACAATATTTCCACAATATCTATTACCAGTAGATCCAAAGGTAGATCCATTTAAACGGCAGTACCTATAAAAAACCAGAGCAGGACCTGGCACAAAAAGGCCCAGGAGATCTAACAATTATCATCATCATGATGGCCATTTAAATATACAACGAATATTAAGGTATACATAAAGCATATAACACCAGTTGCACAAGGACTGCTTTTGTTACTTCAGGGATTCTGTCATATACTCTTAGTGGTATTTTTGTGCAAATCACCTGAAAGAGATCTGTGAATTTTCCCCTTTGGGTCTAGTGAATTAGATTCAGTGTGTTTCCAAAGTCTTCAAAGTCATTGGCAAGGATAAAATTCAGAAACAATGTGTCCAGATGCAAAGGTTGTAACAGTAATTTACACTGTTTGGTGTTACTTGGGAGATGGAAAGTAAAAGAGGCAAAACAAAAGCAAACTGGTAACACTTGCCTTTCAAACTCAATTCCCAGCATTCTATACCCCTCTCAACTGTTAGGGGCTTACTAAATTTCTTAGTTTGGCTCTCTTTTTCAACGGTAAATACTGAAGGCCTCTAATGCACAGGGCATGTATCATTTAATCAGTTCAACAACCCTGTGAGGCAGTTACTCTGCACTTTTCTTTTGAAGAGGCAGAGACCTTGAAATTGGACAGATCTGGTTTGGAATCACAGCGTTGCCATATAGCAATTGTAGGACATCGGGCACATTTTGAGTCTCTTTGTATTCCAGTTGTTTCATATGTAAATGGGGAGTAAATGCAGAATATTACAAAATTAGAAATACCATTTATAGGATAGGCATTGTATAAATAAGCCTCTGCCACACGTTTTTACACTTCCAAAAATTCTGATTTCTGTAATGCCATTTTAATGTCTTGTGATCATTTAACTCTATTTAGCTTTACTTTCTAATATTATCTCAAAATGGTGATGCTTTACCAAGTGGGAAGACTTAAAATGTTTTAATAGTTCGCACTCTATAAAGATACTTCATGTTAGACAGTATATGACAGTCTTTCCACAAGGCAATTCAGTGATAAGTATCAACACCTTAAAACTCTGCATATTTTTGATGAATTATTTTAATTCTAGAATTTTTCTAAGGAAATAATCCTGGATAAGCACAATAACTTGAGGTATGTCATTTAAACATGTTCCCAAATTGTCCAACAATTAAATATATTTTGATACGTTCTGATCATTTTAAAATTATTCAGTTATTTAAACATTATAGAGGTGTATGTACTAACATGGAAGGACATCATGACATGATTACCAAAAGAAAAGCAGTTTTGAAAATAACATACAACTTGACTTCATTTTGTACAAAGGAGTGACAGAAAATGTACAAAAAGATGGAATTATAGGAAATTTATACAGATACTAACAGCAGTAGGATATGAGGCACATACCCTCACTCAGATGCTAGCTCTAAACTTAATCCTAACACAAACCCTAACCCTAAGCACTAACCACTAACCCCTAGCCATAACCCTAAACTTAGTCTTCTGGCGATGTCCCTGAACTGCAGGATAATAGTCACATGCCTCACCCTGGCCCTAACCCTAAACCTTATTCTAGTCCTAAACTGAACCCTAATCCTAGATCTGAGGGAAAAAAAGATTTGGCATATATATACAGTGGAATATCACTCAGCCATAAAAAGTAGATTGAACTCTTGCCATTTGCAATGACACTGGATGGTGCTAGAGAGTGTAATGCTAAGTGAAATAAGCCAGTCAGAAAAAGACAAACACTATATAATTTCACTCCTATGGAATTTAAAAAACAAAACAAATGAGCAAACGGGAAAAAAAAAAAAAAAAAGAAACAGAGGGGCAAACCAAGAAACAGACTCTTAACTATAGAGAACACACTGATGGTTACCAGAGGGGAGGTAGGCGGGGGGATGGGTGAAATAGGTGGTGGGGATTAAGGAGTGCTCTTGTGATGAGTGTAGGGTGATGTATGGAAGTGTTGAATCACTATATTATACACCAGTATTTAATATTACACTGTATGTTAATTGGCATTAAAATAAAAACAAAGATGTTAACAGAAATTATTACTGTTGATTTCTATTTCTTTTTGCTTTCTCTTTTTGAACAACAAGCCCATGCTTTTGCTGTACTGTAATAAAAACTAGTTAACAGTTTATATATGTAAATCTAGTTACAAAGAAATACATAAATGAATTGACAGTTATATTGATATAGGGAGAAAGAGTCCAAGACAGAAAAGTTACGTGTAGATTCTAAAGGCACCCTAGTAGGAAATTTAAGCATAAACTGGTTTAAGAGAAGGAAGAATGGGAGGATAAAGTGTCATCAAGGAGAGACACAGTAACAGTAAATCAAGGTAGAAAAATGTGATGAGGTAAGCACTATATAACTAGTACCATCTGTGATGCTTCATGTTGCCTGTTCCTGGTTAATTGTCATCTAGATACGCCTGCCTATGTAGATATGTCCTTTAAGCGGTTACGGTCATCAGGGCAAATGGAAAATAAGGCACACCATTCTGACATCAGGATAGCTTTAAATTTCACTTTTATAAAATAAGGACATGTAGGAACATATTCTGAGAATAAATTAAGACACTGAAAGGTACCTTAAAAGATGAGATTACTTGATCAAGTGTTACCATTATTATTCATGTTTTAAACTAAAGTAATTATTGTACTGGGGTCCTCCTTCCAGGTGGCTATTAAAGCCCACAAACTTATGTTTAATTGGTGTCTAGAATATCTGCAAGAGAGTATATTCGTGCACTCCCTGCCACTCTCTGTTTGCAACACTTTTTTTCTCCACTGGTTAACACTGCCTCCTTCAGGGCAACATCACTTCCTCAGGGTCTCTGTCTGGGACGCCTAAACTTCACCGCTATATATAAACAGGCACACTATGGCTCCCTTATTATAACATTCTTCATACCATACAGTATTTACCTGCTTACTGTCTTCGCTAATAGACTGTGAGCTCCATCAAGGGCAGGGAACATGGCTGTTCTGCACTCTGTTGGATTCCCAGTGTTTAGCACTCCAGCTCACATAACACAGGTACTCAAACACCATGTGGATGAATGGATGAGAGCTATACGTGTTGATGGCACTTTGGTTCCTTGTAGATCTGGCATGAGGCTGTGGACTTATATCAAGGCTCATCATAAAACATCTCTCCCAAATTTATTTTTCTACTTACTACAAGGAGAGCTACCGAGAACATGGGTCAGCACTTCGAAAATCCTCTTTGTGAGGAGGTTAAGGGAGATGACTTTTCAGCGATACCAAAAATATTCATTTCCCAAACGGTTTTTACTTCATGGGCACTATTTATTATGTACCCAGTCTTTTCCCTCTTTTTCCTGGCTGTGTCGATTTTATGTACTAACTTCACTCCCAGCTTCATCTTACTTATTTGTAAGTAAGTACATATTTCCTTACTTTGTCCTTCTCCATATCTGTCCTTCTCCATATTTCCTTACTTAAAAATATAATCTTTCTCCCTCTGCCTCTCCCCCTAATTGTGCTCTCTCTCGAAAAAATAAAATCTTTTTAAAAATATAATTTTTTGTATGCCTCGACTCTTTCTAGGTATGAATCAGAAGACCTAAACAGATTAATAATCAAATTTCAGTTCCTGGTATGTTCAGTTAGTATACTTTTGCATAATTTAAGTTTGAAATATGTCTGTTCAGGAGGACATTTCTTAAATTCCACCTTGGCTTTTTTCCTCTGCCGTTTCTTTTGTTTCCCCTCATACCTACAGATACCGTCTTATTTAAAGCCCTCACCAGATTATTTGATATTCTTCTTTCTGATCTCCTGATTTCTAGACAACTTGCCTCAGTCTCCACGATGTAGCCCCAAGAGTAATCTTACTAAAATGTAAGCTGCCGTCAGTGCCTCTTATTGCTGACAGGTCTCCTCAGCATTACCTGGGAGTCTGTCATCAAATCCCCTCTGCCCCCTCCCCCCCCCAACCTTATCAGTCTTTTGTCTAGTCATACTGAACTATGTACGGTTCAAAGACAGAACCAGGTTACTTCATTTCTCTGTGCCTTTCTTTACATTACCCTTACTGCCTAGACTGCTCTCCACCACCCTGAATAACCAGCAAAAACCCTTCAGCTTTCAAGATCACTTAATATCTACTCATTATACTAGACAGCTCAAGCACCATGTCTGTTGTGAAATATTTCATCTTTCTCAGGCAGAACGGATTACTTCCTCCTTTGTACCCCAGTATATCTGATAAAATGCCCATCATTTTACTTCCATTTTTCTCCCTTCGGTAACCTAGGTTCTCCAAGAAAAGGATCCTGCTCCATTTATTCCCCTATCTTCAGTGCCTGGGATAGTGCCCGACATCATCATTTTACTTCCATTTTTCTCCCTTCGGTAACCTAGGTTCTCCAAGAAAAGGGTCCTGCTCCATTTATTCCCCTATCTTCAGTGCCTGGGATAGTGCCCGCATGTAGCAGGGGTTTGCTCAGTAAATCCGTACTGAACTGAATTCGTCGCTTCAACTACTTATCCTTCTTCTTCCTCTTCGTTCTCTGAGAGGACTCTGCTGGGAAGTGTGGCTGCGCGGCGCTGAGGAGAAGTGGCAAGAGCAACAGCCACGTCCCACGGCTCCCAACACTCAAAGACGCACAGCCTCAGTCTGAACAGCAGGTGGAGGCTCCAAGATGAACACGCAAGTCACCGTCCCTCAACAACCTTCAGAGCAGTGTTTCTCAAACTGTGCGTTTTGACCCACTAAGGATGTCAAGAAATGAATTCAGCGTGTCAAAACAGTGTAGAGAGCCCTGAAAACACAATTCTCAAAGTGACCATGTATCCTCAAGACATAAAAAAACAAAAAACAAAAAAACCTCTTCCTTTAATTTTAGCCACTTTTATGCATGCGGAGTTTAAGAATACCTCCAAGCCCTGAGCTAAGAGCATTGCGAATGTCTGACTGCAATAAAAAAATCACTTAAATCAACAGGCTGGGCTTTTACATGTACTCCAGTTCTAACAGGGGCCATGATCCATTTCCCTCCCACTGCCATCTGCCAGGGTCCCTACCGCACTCCTTGGGCATATTAGATATTGCCTTGTCCTCCTCAATCTTCTTGGGAAAGGGAACCCTAGCGTTGAAACCTTGAGTCCTTCCTGTGGGTCTCCTGTGCAACCTGACTCCCACGCAACCTGGCTTTCCCTACCATGTTCCACCCCTGCCTTTTAAATACTTTTCTGGACCTTTTTCATTAGTGACCACACACCACCTTGGCTTATGTCTGGCCTTCACCCCAGTCTCGCCTGTTGAAGAGACTGTCTAGGTAGCCTGCCACTTCACAAGGATGCTGCCATGCCCTCGTCTGGGCTATAGTGTTATGATCCCAGCTATGCCAGTCTACTCACTGGATGCACTTTTCTTCAGGTATGCTCTAATATTATTCTATTAAATTCCACCAGTGTAAAGGATAAGGGTATTTATTAATTTTGGTTCTCTAGGAACTATCAAAAGATCTGCAACTGTTTCAAATATTATAATTAATGTAGCTGCGGTATAGAATAAAGCTCTACTTGATTTTTTAATTTTTAAAAAAGATTTGATTTATTTATTTGAGAGAGAGTGAGAGAGAGCACGGGTGGGGTGGAGGGGCAGAGGGAGAGGGAGAAGCAGGCCTCCCGCCGAGCAGGGAGCCCAATGTGGGGCTCGATCCTAGGGCCCCAGGATCATGATCTGAGCCGAAGGCAGACAATTAATGACTGAGCCACTCAGGTGCCCCTAAGCTCTACTTTAAAACCCATGATGAAATTGGTTTTCTATATAAAAGTGAATGGTAGATAGTAGGTTGAGTTCTATGCTATAGTGATAGTACCTAGTAAACAACTCATGGAAAATGCTATGCTATTTGCATAAAAACTATGTTTACACAAACATACGTACATGTATATATTTGTATTCCTTTTTTTTTTTTTTTTTTGGTAAAGATTAACTGCCCCTTAATAGTGCTTTCAAGATTTCATTTCTGAACAATTAATTTTTATGCAAACTTCACCTTCCTGAGATAGTCTGAGTTTTATACATCACTGAATATTTTTAATGAGTAGGAGCACTGGTTGCCAGTTTAACAACAACAACAAAAAGCTACATCATTTAGTCATCCAAATATTACCTTTCACAACCAAAGTCACCTTGGTATTTTGAACAGAGTCTTAGGTACTTTTCAGAAAGAACCAACTCATTCCTGAGGAAACTATAAAATATATAAACAAACCTAATAAGAGCACATATCTTAATAAACCCTTAAAATATAATAAAAGAAGTCTTATTTAAAAGTAGAATTTGGAAGGGTACTTGTTCTTCAGTATGCCTTGCTTCTTTAGCAGTTAGAATAAATAATTTGATGAGATATGAGCGAATTAAGTTATTATTTATGTAATACACAGATGACCTAAAAAGTAAATACTTTATAAAGTCAGAACATCAGAAACATGTTAACAGTCAGAAACTCTTACATATACATGCTGATTCACAAATAAAGAAACGCAGATCCAAGACAATGCCTGTAAAAACTTGTAACACATAAGCATCTTTTTTGACTCCAAATATAAGCGACTCAAAGGAAGACATATACTAGCAGTTAGTGAATGCAAGACATCAGATCCCCACTAAATGAGGCCCACCAGAACTAACTGCATTGCTAAGTGCCAATCTACATGTGTGTGGAGGGTGGGGAGTGGGAATGGTGGCTGGATTAAAAAAACTGATCATGAATTTATAGATAGGAATCTACTTTTATAGACTAGTATTTAGGAACTATGTTAACTGCTCATTTGTAGATTATGTCAATAACAATCCTTTTAATATGTCATAGTTCAAGTATTATTCAACTGCAACATATTGTTAAATTAAACATTACCTTTCTGTGATTATTTTAAAACATCAACAACAGTTCTTTTGTATCTCAACACTACCACATACTTGCTACATGACTCAGATTAAAATAGTTCACCTCTTGTACAAAATAAGAATTCCAATGTGATACAGTTACTGTGCAAATTAGAAACAATATATGTAAAGTGCCTCACACTCTTCTCTTAATCACACAGCTAATAATCAGTAGTTTCAGGATTTAGGGGTTTGAATGTAGTCAAAAGCAAAATTACTACCATTAGTACAAGTACAGCACCATCCTAAGTCTTAATACTGGTTTTGAAGTAAAGAACTTTATAATGTGGAATTTTTTTATATAAGACAACTAAGAGTAAGTATTCCATTTGAGAAAGCTCTCGCTCCCACTCCAACACACATACACTCAGCCACACTTGTTCTCAGTTATTTTATTTTTCATTATTTGAACATTTAAGATTTGTGAGTGATCTTTGACAAACTATTCAATTCAGTCATGAAAGAAGAGGATAAGGAGGAAATTAGGAAACACTTTATATCATATTCACCAAACAATTAGTAACTGTCTATCTTGGCTGAACCTATGAAGCATCAAGATGAAAGACACAGAGGCCTTGCCTGTTAGAGGCTCATAGTCTAGTCCAAGCATGCACACAAACTTACGGGGTGCTACATGTTATAAGCAGGGTGCTAATAAAGAACCTAGGAGACAGGGAAGCAGCTAAATGTGCCAGGGTAAACTGACCAAAGATTAACCTTTAAATGAGGATTGAAGGATGAGGAGGATGAGGAGGATGAAAAAAGAACTGTAGGGTGGGAGTAAACTGTGAATGAGTGTGGACACTAACTTCATAAACAAGGATCATAGATTTTTAGGTAAGAGACTGTTGTGAGCAGGTATGTTTTAGCTAATTCATGAAGAGGATAATAAGGGCTTGAAACAGGGCCTCACATAATAGGAGCAGAAGAAAAGAAATAGTTTAAAAGCAGGAGGTATCAACTTTAATAACCAATTACAAGTGTGATAACAAATAATATGTGGGTAGCAAAGGAAATGGAAGCACGAAAAATTCCCAAGTGTTAAATGATGCTATAAATTTAGATAGAAAATCCATGAAGAGTGGTAAGATATTCAACTCTGGGGTTGTCTATCTTAGAAAACTTCAGAACTGTATGTGGTTTCAGTCACTATAATAACAGGTATCTTTCACAAAATAAGTGCGTAAACCTGTCTCAGAGTATGGCTACCTTTGGCAAATATATATATAAACATAGCGTGTGTACTGTTTATTCCTTGTTATAGAATCAATTCATGTTTATTTTAAATCTTTGGAAGAAAAAAAGAAAGATCTTTGTAAATCTTGGTAAAATTCTGGTATATTTTCTTCCAATTTTTCTCATAATTGTGATCAAATTATCTACAAACATACTTTTATGCCCTTTCTTCCCCGCTTAACATTATGACATAACTTTTTTTTGGTAAAGATTTTATTTATTTATTTGACACAGAGAGACAGCGAGAGAGGGAACACAAGCAGGGGGAGTGGAAGAGGGAGAAGCAGGCTTCCCGCGGAGCAGGGAGCCCGATGCGGGACTCGATCCCAGGACCCTGGGATCATGACCTCAGCTGAAGGCAGATGCTTAATGACTGAGCCACCCAGGCGCCCTATGACATAACATTTTAAAGGAATAACTTCAACAAAAATACTCTGAGAATTACGGTAAAATGACAAAGGGTTACTGTTATTTAATAAAGTTAGAAAGCTTAATATCATAGTATTGCCACTGACCATGCTATTCATCTTCAATTAAAAGGGAGAAAATTCCTTACTAATTGAATGACAAATGGGGAGGAAGAGACATGCAAGTAGCATCTATCCATCAAATTCTTACTTTCTGTGAATAAGGCTCTAAACACATAGAAGAAATTAAGGCTCAGGTATGTAAGTTCAAGGTTTGTACAACACCACACTGCTAAATTGTCAGTGGAGCCAGGATTCAAATCTCAGTCTGTTAGTACTTCTGGTTGTCTTTCCAGTATGCTAATGCTGTCCCCCTCCTCAATACAAGCCCCAAAGAATGACACATTTTCTGCAAAGGCCCAGGGTATTCATTTTTAATGCAAGGAGATTATTCAGGGCACTCAGTCTCAATTCTAGTGGTGGTGAACGAGAACAAGGTGGGCAGAGTGGTAGACTACAAAATTCCAGTGGGCCTTTTCAGTTCTAATATCTGTGACTCTGCACTCTTCAGTAGGGCTCCTGAACTGTTTTCTTTCAGCTCCCAATGCTATTAGTTTTCCTTCACAGATTTTGGTGCGTATCACCCAATACACATTGGATGAGAGAGAAGATCTAAAGTCTCTTCTCAGAGGCGTGCACGCAATCCCATATCAGTTCATGGAGAGTGTGCACAAGAGCCCATAAGCAAAACTTGGCCCACTGTGCCATTTATAACTATAATGCTTCTCAATAGTAATTATGATTAATTTCTCATTGCATTAATTTTTTAAATGTCTTTCACTTCTAGTTCCCTTAAAAAATTATCTGTGTTGGCTGTTTTATTTCCTTTTTTAGTACTTCACATTGCTTTAAACTAGAAGCATAATCTGAAAATCAATAAGGCAACAAACTGCTCTTTATCAGTTGTTTCACCTAATTTCTGATCTACCAGCACAAGCACTGCTCACTTTAAAAAAAAAAAAAAAAGAGATAATGAACAGTATACAGTGAACACTAAGATGGTGGTTCAAAATTCTGGCTGTACATTACTAAAATGACACAGAAAGGTTTTTAAATATTCTAATGACTAGGACAACTCCAGATGAATTTAACAGGACTCTTGGGGAGGGGAGCTGAAAATATGGTATTATTGAAAAATCTCCCCAGAGGAGTGCCCAGGTGGCTTAGTTGGTTAAGCTTCTGCCTTAAGATTAGGTCATGATCCCAGCGTCCTGGGATCGAGCCCCGCATCAGGCTCCCTGCTCAGTGGGAGCCTGCTTTTCTCTCTCCTGCTTCCCACTGTTTGTGTTCTCTCTTTCTCTGTCAAATAAATAAATAAAAAAATCTTAAAAAAAAATCTCCCCAAAAAGTCCATTTAAGTCAAACGGCAAAGTCATCAGGGGGTAAACACTTTGGATACAACCAGTTTTCCACAGAGTTTTCTGGATGAAACAAAAGACAACTGAGGATTAGCTCTTAACATTCTGAAATACACAACATTTGTAATATAGATTGTCTGCAAAATGGCCCTAATAACTCCTCCTATGGCTGTATCCATGTTCCTTCTCAATGTGATTTTTTTGCTCCTCTCATCAAGAGGAAGGAACTGCTTCTCCACCTATGAATCTGGTCTACCCTCATGATCTGCTTTGACCAATGGTATATAGTAAATGTCATGTTCTGTGACTTCCAAGACTAGATTTCAAGTGGTATACGGCTTCTACTCTAGGCATCTTACAAGGCAATGTTGCCACATGAAAATCCTTAAGGATAAAAGATCACAGGGACAAAGAGGAAAACCTCAAACACCATCAAACTACTTATGAATGAGTTAGGCCATCATGGACCTTTTAGGCCAAGTTAAGTGCCAGATGATGGGGACAAGACTAGCTTAAGTAGTGACCAGCTGATCCTAGCCCAAACTGCTAGCCAAAGAGTTGGAAACATACAAAGTAGATGTTGTTTTAAGCCAGTAAGTTTTGAGGCAGCATTATAGCAAGAGATAACTAATACAGTAGTCTTAATGGACATAATAAATATTAAAGACAAAATAATACATTCTTTCCTACTTTGCCAAAAGTAATATTTATGTGCTCTAAAAACCTGCTTATGTATTTAAGAAGGAAAAAAAAAAAACCCAGAAGTATAATTTTGCAAACATAGTCTTTCTGTTTTCTTTGTTAATAATTCAGTAACATATTTAGGTTAGAACTTGAAATATAAGATCGAAATGTAAGCAACTTTTTACACCACAGAACAAACTACTGTAAAAATATTTTTATTTATTTATTTTTAGGATTTTATTTATTTATTTGATAGAGAAAGCAAATGACAGAAAGTACAAGCAGGGGGAAGAGCAGCAGAGGCAGAGGGAGAAGCAGGCTTCCCGCTGAGCAGAGAGCCCGATGCGGGGCTCGATCCTAGGACTCTGGGATCATGACCTGAGCCGAAGGCAGATGCTTAACCAACTGAGCCACCCAGGCACCCCTAAAAATAATTTTGTATCATTTCCTGCATATTCAACATTTAAACATTGTCGATTTCTCACTTCATATATGAGAAAGTTCTTAAGTCTCAAAACTTTTTAAAAGTCACCTAACACCGAGTATATAATATTTGGGTGAGTCCATGAAATTACCCAAAATGTTGTCCAGTTTTCAGTATATTGCCTTTTTTGCAAAAGTTCACTAACTTCATTTAACAATTACTGATTGAGTGTCTATATACAATAATTAATTATTCCTTGAGTGTCTATATACAAAGCATGTCTTAGATGTTATCCAAGGAAGACCCAAAAGAAGTTTGGTTTGGGTAATTTTTCACTGACTTTTAGGAACATACAACACAGTAGAGGTAATAAGACAAATTTGGGGAGTTAGAGCTATAGGGACAATCATTTCTACCCAAGTATGAAAGACTCTGAAGAAAAAAAAGATGTTTTTTTAATTGTGTCTTCAGAGATGATCAGCATTTCAGAAGGATGCTCTGGTTTCGGGAAGACAATCCATGTAAGTAAAACCATGTAATAAAGCTAAGAGGTGAAACATTTTCAGAGTGCAGTGAGCAGTCCAACTTGGCTGGAACAGAAGCTCTGGGATACAACTGACAGTAGGTCTGCAAAGGCACGGCACGGCGCCCTAGACGGCTATTTATCCTGTAGGCAATTGTGGTCAGAGGTTTGGGAAGGTGACGGTAAAGGGAACAACTGCGGAGCTATAAACAAACGAACTGAGATTGAAAAGTAAGAGAGGATAGCTGGGAGGCCACGGCAAGAGTCCAAATGTGAAGACTCTTATCTATTGCTGTAGTAAACAGTAGTCTTGGGAGTAACAAGAGAAAGAAGCAGATATAGAAGGTATGTGAATAGGGCGCCTGGGTGGCTCAGTCAGTTGGGCGACTGCCTTCGGCTCAGGTCATGATCCTGGAGTCCCGGGATCGAGTCCCACATCGGGCTCCCTGCTCGGCAGGGAGTCTGCTTCTCCCTCTGACTCTCCTCCCTCTCATGCTCTCTGTCTCTCATTCTCTCTGTCTCAAATAAATAAATAAAATCTTTAAAAAAAAAAAAAAAAGAAGGTATGTGAATAAAAGCAAAGGGAAATCCTAAGGACACTAAGTCTTCCCACAGGTGGCAGTATGATGATGCTGTGCACAACTCTTCAGATTCACCAGAATTCAGAAAAATAACTTTTAAGTAAGATGTCAAATCCTGGCAGCTTTTTTTCCTCCTTACTGCTCAGGATCAAGATGACTTCATGTAAAGGAAAGTGTGCAGCTTATCACCAAGGAAACCAAGAAATGCCCCAAAGCTGTATTTCTCAGTTATATCCTCTGCTCCTTGGGAGTTCTCACCATTGGTTACTAAAATCTTCTTAGGAGACATACTACTGGTAGCCCACTGAACTCCCCCGGGGCTTTTCCGTGCTCCCCGAAGCGAAGAGTCCCTAGGAATAAACCGCCTGTGCCCTGGTGTTTAGATCTTTGGTTTTAGCTTTCATGACACACCATCTACGTCTAATATCCAAACCACAAGAGTCCTTAAAAATATGGATGCTTTAGGGCGCCTGGGTGGCTCAGTTGGTTGGCGACTGCCTTCAGCTCAGGTCATGATCCTGGAGTCCCAGGATCGAGTCCCGCATCGGGCTCCCTGCTCGGCAGGGAGTCTGCTTCTCCCTCTGACCCTCCTCCCTCTCATGCTCTCTGTCTCTCATTCTCTCTCTCTCAAATAAATAAATAAAATCTTTAAAAAAAAATATGGATGCTTTAAATTGGTCTATTTAGACTTCTTATGCACAGCAAACTAAGGCTTTTTGTGTCTCTTTGCTAGATCATCCATATGCTGCTGTAATTGCTAAAATCTAACCAGCCAATCAATTCTGGGCAGTCATGTTAGCTAAAATATTTTACTTTTTAGGCCTCTTGACTGTTTGACACCTCAAAACTTAGAATACAGTAATGATAATAATAGTAACAGCTACCAATTATTGGGTGCTCCTTCTGTAAAACGCATGCGCTCAGTATTGTACAAACATTTCCTAACTTAGTCTTACCACTACCTTATAAAGAATATATTTTAAAGTTTATTTTTTGCATGAGAAAATCAAGGCCCAGAGAGGGTAAGTAATCCACTAAGTGATTACCTAGCCAGTGCTGTACAGAGTCTGCCCACAAGCTCATGGTTTTAAACCACCTTACTGAGCTTCTTCCCATGATATGCATGGGGCTCCGAGGCCTCACAGAATCATGAGATAAAATGAAAAGCCGTAGATAGAGCACAGTGATTAAGAGCACAGATTCCTAAGTCTTATGGCCCGGGTTTGAATCCCAGTTCCAACACTTAGCTGGGTGGTGGACACCCACCACTAGCTGGGTGACCCTGGACGAGATATCTAACCTTTACTGGTGAAACAGCAATAATAACGTAACTACCTCATGGGGTTGCCATGAAGATTAAGTGAATAATACATTGAAAGGGAATGGAACAGTACCTGGACAGAGTAAGCACTATGTAAGTGTTCACTGTTGTTGCTGTTGTTGTTTATCATTATCATTACCATTGTGCGACTCCAAAGCATATTACCAACTTGTAAGTGTGACATACCATTTAAGAAGTTTTGTTCGCTTTTTTCATTAATATTGATCTTACGACTTTTGATAGATGTAGTCTAGTAACATCAAGGAGAGATGTTTAAACTTCAACTTCAGTCAACCTTAGAACAAGCATCTAAGAGTTAGCAAGTCTGTGTACTGGAAATTAACTCGGGTGCTTTAAAAAAAACTGTCTAGGGCCTGTCCCAGACTTAGGGCACTGGAATCTCTGAGGGACTGTAAAAAGCTCTGCTAGTGACCCTGATGCAGCCTGTCTAGAGATGAGCATTTGACAACCACCATATTGTGTAATTCTTTGAGGCATAAAGAAAACCTAGCTGGAGAGATTAAAATCTCCCTCTCTTCCCTAAACATGTTACTGAGATCAAGTTCTATCAAAAAGCTAAAAATAGAAAACTTTAAGCTTTGGGAACCTTGTGAAAAGGAAGCCATTATATTCTCAATATTTATTACCGCCTCGTGGAAAAGAAACTTTTGGCATTTGGTATGACAACAATCACCTACCAGGTGCCAGTCAAGCATTGTGTACAAAGATATTTTCCTTCTCAAGTATGCAGCCCTGAACTTTGAGAAAAATCTAAGTTTTTTTTTTTAAGATTTTTAAAGATTTTATTTATTTATTTGACAGAGAGACACAGCGAGAGAGGGAACACAAGCAGGGGGAGTGGGAGAGGGAGAAGCAGGCTTCCCACTGAGCAGGGAGCCCGATGTAGGGCTCCATCCCAGGACCCTGGGACCATGACCTGAGCCGAAGGCAGATGCTTAACGACTGAGCCACCCAGGCGCCCCAAATCTAAGTGTTTTTAAAAAGGAAAATATCCCAACACTGAAACTAGTCACTTTAAAATAAATATAATTGGTTTTAAAAACCAATTTTATTTAAAAAAAATAATTGGTTCCTATAATTTCATGTGTGCTGAAATAAACATTCTTCTTTGGCTCACACTTACCTATTATAGTGGCTACAAAGGCTATCTACTCTCTTGCATGAGCTGGCACATTGTTTTCTTTTCTTTTCCATTTAGGCTTCACCCCAGGAGTAAACCCATTCATCTAATCTAGGTTAGATGATGGCAATGCATGAAAGTTAGGGACTGCAAAGAATGCTTTAGAACCTGCTAAAAGAGCAAAATTCAGCAATTCACTTCTGAGTAAGCAGGGATTCTTGATCCTATCAATACAACATACACTATTCCCCCAACCTATTGCTAATTAGCTTAAAGGCTAACTCAAAGTTCTAGCTTCTAGATCTAGCATAATGATTAGAGACCTAGATAACTGATGAGTTAAACGTAAGAGAACTCACTTACCAAACTAAGCAAGTTTGTGGCATCTCTTTCCCATTTACTTTACACCATCTGAGAAGATATTATAATGCCTTTCACATGGCATTTAGTTGTTTCAAAGTAATATAAAAAAAACAACATTAGGAAGACTGGTCTTTTAGGGTACCTGGGATGTCAGTAAGTACAAAAAACTAACATGGACATCCTAAATGAAAGCTATCATTTCTATCACCAACACACCTGTGGTCTCTATTTCTATGGACTGAAATGGCCCTAGTAGTCTGAGGTCTTGGTATAGCCTTGTGCTACTTGGGAGATCTATGTGCCAAGATGTGGTTTCTTGTTCAGTGTTCGTTTACTCAGAGTCCTGGTTCCAGACAACACTGTCAGGTAGATCAGTACTACCTTCAGTACCATACCATTTACCCAACTAGCCCTTGCTCTCAAGCTGTTGTCTGTCCAGAGACCACTAAGCCTTTTTTAAAATGCTTTGTGCCTCTTATTTTTTCTGATTCAGCTCCTCCATCCAAAGTTAATTGCCCTTTAACCTACTTAGGGAAGACCTGAAGGACTAAAATAATTTCTTCTGTCAAATTATGATAGTAATGTCTAATACAGGATTAATTAATTATGCCTCTGGAACACATATTCATTTTTGGAAAAACCCAAGAAAACTACAAAAATGAGTAATGTGGAAAATTCCAGGGAAAGTCAGAAAAAAACACTCATTTTCCCCTAAGCCTTCAAGATCTATAATAGCTATTTCTCTTCTCTCAAGATTGGCTTAACTCATAAATTCCATTGAAACTGTATGTGGTAGGCAGAATAATCTCCTCCTACCAAAGATGCCAACATCCAAATCCCTGGATCCTGTGGATATGTTAAGGGGCAAAAAGAAGATTTCAGATGGAATTAGATTTGCTAATCAGATGACTGAAAATAAGGAGATTAGCCTGGATTAATTAGGTAGGCCCAATGTAATTACAAGTCATTAAATGGGAAAAGGACAAAAGAAGAGTCAGAACCAAAGAGCGACATCATAAGAAAGACTCAACCGGCCATCATTAGCTTTGAAGATGGAGGGTAGGCATGAGCCAAGAAATGGGGACTGTAGAAGCTAGAAAAGGTGAACAAATACAATGGTTTCTCTCCTAGAACCTCCAGAGAGTAATGCAACCCTGCCAACACTTCTCATTTTAGCCCAGTGAGACCCATTTCAGGCTTTTGATCTCCAGAACTATAATAAATTTGTGTTGTTTTAAGTAACTAAATGTTATAGTAACATTAGGAAATGAATATACCATCCAAGTACACAGAGGGAGCTAGCACTCTAATTTCCTTAAAATACATGCTTGGAATTTTTCCTACTGGATTATGATGCTGCTTTATAGAAGCTGCCTCATTAGTATTTGCTCGTAATTAGACAACATGGACAGATGATCAACTGTTGTGCCTGGAGATAAAAGGGAAAAAGATGGACCAACTATAAATAACTTCCCTTACACTGTAAAAAATATCTTTAAATGTTCAACTGGAAAAAAAATACAATTAGTGAAAAGAACTCATTGGCTGGTATGGCCTTGTTCTGAATATTCTTTTTATTTTTAAAGATTTTATTTATTTATTTGACAGAGACAGCGAAAGCAGGAACACAAGCAGGGGGAGTGGGAGAGGGAGAAGCAGACTTCCCGCTGAGCAGGGAGCCCAATGTGGGGCTCAATCCCAGGACCCTGGGATCGTGACCTGAGCCTAAGGCAGCCGCTTAACGACTGAGCCACCCAGGCGCCCCTGAATATTCTTTTGTTCAAGAATAGGGGAAGGATGGTTTATCAGATGGACGTTAACAAAACTGCTAAACATCAAGGTGTGAATGGTTCATTGTGATCTACAAGCTGATATCATTTCACTGCCTCTGCCAGCATCCCATTCCACACTGAAACACATCTGCCACTGGTTTTATCCTGAATTTAGGGGACAGGCCCATTTCCAGAAAACTATACATGCCACTTGAACCTTAAACCAAAACAGATGGAATATCTATTGCTCCCTCAAAATACTTTATCCCAAATATTATCACAGAGTAGCTGTTTTATTCCAACACAGTAAGTGCCACTGAAAAGGAGCGTAGTAAAAACACTGACAGATTTTTAGTTCATGGCAACAAGAGAAAACATTACTATTATTTTGTAAACTCCTTCTCACAAAGCACAAATTCTCTTACTGTTATGATCTGACAAGAGACTAAAATTTATACCATTCCATACTCTACTCCAGTATATGAAATTCTTCATTGGAAAGAAATGGCTTTGTTTCCCTGCAAGAGGAAATTTGGTGCCCTCTGGTGTTGGAAAACTAGCTGGTCCACGTCACCTTTACAAACTAGCACTCCAGGGAGGGTCATAAAAGCATACGCTTAGAGTGGAATAGCTTATCCCAGTATAGACATACAGTTATTTTTTAGTGGAAAGATATATAAAGTTATATAGTTATTTTTAATGGAAAGTTTTGCTCTTGGTTTATTAATCAATATTTATTCTGACAGAGTATTAGACAAGTACTATCAAAAAAAAACTGAGCCTCACAGGTAGAAGACTCCTTGCCTATATCACCCATGGGAGCCTCTCTCTAGCTTTACAAAAAGGAGAACAAAGGTGAATGGTTTAAGATTTTGCAGCAAAAGTAACGAATAAAAAGGGTGACATTATTAGGATGATACGATTTATAATTGATTCTTCACCTGTATTATAAAATGTGAGAGAGATAAAAAATAGAATAAAACCTAAGATAAGACCTGTGAAAAACTGTATCCATCTTCAGAACATAATTAAAAGAGTTGGAGCCCCCTATCTAGCACCCCGAATCATATTCTCCCTTCCTTTCAGAAATATCGACTCTCTTCAATTTGATGTTTAAATAATTGATATGTAAATGTATTTTTTGTTTCCTGAACTTTCTCTAACACTGTTATGCTGCTTCTAAAATTAAAAATTCCCTTTAAATCAGTACTTTGTTCAAGAAGGCCCAGGGGATAGCAGTTACAACCAGTAATACACAGCCAGGGAGAGGACTCCAGCTACCTCCCCAATTTGGGGGCACATGGAAGCTGATATTGTAAGGTTATTATGCATGAGAAGAGTGGGTGAGACTTACGTCTCAGCACTGGAAAGTTCCAAGGAGGTTTGAGGAGGACAAGAAGGCCCTGACTGTGATGGTTTTTTTTTTTTTTTTAAATAGGTTAGTACAGAAACAGGATAATGAGGGACAACAGGTGGACAGTGTATACCGCGATGGTTAATATGGTAAATGAAGCCAAATGTGGAGTTTGAGAATGGAAACCAGGCAGTCTTCCCAGAACATACAAGGCCAAAAGAGCTGAAAGCATAGTCTAGTTCTATTCATCCAACACACCCAGCACCAAGTTCAGTCCTATGTGATAAGCTCCAATTTTCTCTAAGTGTCTCTTTGGCAGTAGCTCACTGATGATTCTGTTTTTTCTCTTCCCCAAACCAACCGGCCTTTTCCAAATTTGGGGGATAGGACAGCATACATCCTTGCCATTCTCTTACACCCACTGCCTTTTCCCCTGAGTGCCTGAGGGAGTCACTGCCTTCATGCTCCTCCGTAATGTCCAAAGCCTGCCTTCCTCCCCACTTCCTCCCACTCCAGCTAGCTACCAGCTCATGGGAAAGAGCTGATACAAGTAAAACACCTTGGACTGCACCTAGCATATGCTGAAGCTCAGTAACTTTTAACTAATCTTTCCATCACTCCCACGGCCACAAACTCTCCATTCCATTCCCTCCCTCCAGCTTGCTTAGTCAAAACTCTCATTCTCTTAATGCCAGACCAAGAAAAGCTCTGTTACTTGGACAGAAGTATTTGTACTGTCTTCTACTACATGCAAGGAGCTATATTAGGTGTTAGAGGGTAAGGTCAAAGGATCTTGTCTTTTCCAGTATGGTTCTTCATCTAATTCCTTCTCAGCCCGGTTCTAGCCAGCTGCCTTTCCTCTGTACCATCCATTAGAATAAATTCTCATTGCTCTTGTAAATAAATCCTTTGTCAAAGACTCCAGAAATTCACTTTTAACCCATTTTTAAATGCTTTTTTGTTGATCTTCCTTCTTTCCAACAGTTCTCAACTCTGGTTACATGTTGGGATCATTCGAAAATTAAAATATATTGTATGTATATATATTTTAATAAACACAAACACACGTAGTGATGCCCAGTCTAGACCAAGGGAAATATAACCTGATAGAGCCCAGGCAGTGGCATTTTCAGAAGCTCCTCAGAGGATTCCAACTTGTAGCTAGGGTTAAGGAAACTTGGTTCATTTTCCATGCCTGCAGCACTGGATATGTCATTTGTTTGTTCAGTTCATACACTCTGCAACCCCATATTGAGCTCTTACCATGGACCTAGCCTAAAACTACTTAGCAGCTACATGGCATCTTCATAATCAAACACGTTTCTGACCACTCCATCACAATTCTTTCTCAGCTAACCATTTCTCCTCTCTTCTCTGTCATCAATCTTACCACTTCCACACAATCTTCCTACCCTTTCCCAATCAGGCTTGCTTCTTTGTGAATGCTCTGGGATTCTCCAGTGCATCTCACTGTCTTGGCCAAAAACAATCCTAGATCAAATAAGCTGTTGGCCAAAATTCACTATGATATGACCTCTCCGCAAATGCCTAAGAAAAAGATCACTGATATTCATATGTGTCTCCCCCCTTCACTCAAAGGTCCCTGAGTGGAGAAATCCTATTTCATTCATTGCTGTATCTTCAATATTTAGTGTAGTTATTGGCCAAGAGTGATCTACCCCACGGACATTAGTTAAATGCAGAAAAGGATGAAAGAAAAATAAAGGTATGTGATAATAAGATATTTTCTTCATCATCTAAGAATGATAAGCCATGTGAGGAGAATCTTTCTTGAGAGGTCATGGTATAATGGTTAATAGCATGGACTCTGGGATCTAGATCTGCCACACACTACTTTTGTGGGCCTAGGGAATCCTCCAATAAAAACTGTGGGCATTGAGTCTATAATAAGCTTTCCTGGTACACAACATTGAACGTGTTGTCACAACTTTTGCTGGAAGAAGTTCATTCTATGTAACTCAACGGGGACAGGACCTTGGAAGTTTGTACATGGCTTCTTCCAGAATTTGCCCTATGCATCTTTTCCCTTCACTTAGTTGGTTTGTATCCTTACACTGTAATAAAACATAGTTATGAGTATGACTATAGGGTGAGTCCCGTGAGTCCTCTTAGTGAATCATGGAATGTGGGGGTGGTCTTGGGGACCCATTATATAATCTATAACCCCAGCTTAATCATGAGCAAAGTATTAGTCATTCTTAATTGACTATTTCTACAAAATAGCTAAGCAGCATTCCTCAAAACTGTCAAGGTCATCAAAAACAGGGAAAGTCTGAGAAATTCTTAAAGGCCAGAGAAGCCCAATGAGACATGGTAACTAAATGTAATGTGGTACCCTGGATGAGATCCTGGAACAGAAAAAAGAACTATAGGTAAAAACTAAAAAAATTGTGAATAAGGTATAGCCTAATTAATAATAATGTGTCAATACTGATTCATTAATTGTAAATATACCATACTAATATGTTATTTTTTTAAGATTATTTACTTATTTTAGAGAAAGAGAGCATGCATGCACAAGAGGGAGAAGGGCAGAGGGGAGAAAGAAAATCCTCAAGCAGACTCCCTGCTGAGCATGGAGCCTGACTCAGGGCTTGATCCTGGGACCCTGAGATCATGACCTGAGCCAAAACCAAGACCCCAGTCACTTAACTGACTGATCCACCCAGGCTCCCCACTAACATAGGGTAAACTAGGTGTGGACATATGGGAAATCTCTGTACTAGTTTCACAACTTTTATATAAATCTAAAAGTATCCTACAATAAAAAAAAGTTTTATTAAAAAAAAATTTTTTTTTAAAGATTTTATTTATTTATTTGACAGAGAGAGACAGTGAGAGAGAGAACACAAGCAGGGGGAGTGGGAGAGGGAGAAGCAGGCTTCCCACGGAGCAGGGAGCCAGATGCGGGGCTCAATCCCAGTACCCTGGGATCATGACCTGAGCCGAAGGCAGACGCTTAATGACTGAGCCACCCAGGTGCCCCTAAAAAAATTCTTGATCACTTACTGTGTTCAAAGTATTGTGCTAAGCACTAGAAAATTTAGATCTTAAAGTAAAGGAATTATCAAGTCAATGTAATTTTGCTCCACAGTTATTCATTTATCTGTATTTTGAAATCAATTGAAATGGCAGGAAAACAAAGTTAAGGTATTTGGTGATGCCCATTACAATTGACTGCTTATTTATATCTTATTATCTCACTAGATGGTGGCTTCCTGGAAGGTAGAAACAATGCCAAAGTATCAACTTAGTGAGCAAGCCCTAAATGTTGTTTCATTAATAAAATGAAAGAGTTGGCCAACAGGCAACATGAAAAGATGCCCAATATCATTAATCATTAGGGAAATGCAAATCAAATATGCAATGAGATATCACTTCACACCTGTCAGAATGGCTAAAATTAAAAACAAAACAAGAAATAACAAGTGTTGGGGCGCCTGGGTGGCCCAGATGGTTAAGTGTCTGCCTTCGGCTCAGGTCATGATCCCAGGGTCCTGGGATCGAGTCCCACATCGGGCTCCCTGCTCCTTGGGAGCCTGCTTCTCCCTCTGCCTCTCTCTCTCTGTCTCTCATGAATAAATAAATAAAATCTTTAAAAAAAAAAAAAAAGAAATAACAAGTGTTGAGAATATGTAGAAAAAGGAATCCTTGTGGACTGTTGGTGGGAACGCAAATTGGCACAGCCACTATGGGTGAACAGTATGGAGGTTTCACAGAAAAGCAAAAATAGAATGAGCATATTATCCAGTAATTCCACTACTGGATATTTACCCAAAGAAAATGAAAACATTAATTTGAAAAGATATATGTACCTTTATGCTTACTGTAGCATTATTTACAAGAACTAAGATAGAGAAGCAACCCAAGTGTCCAATAGATGGATAAGGAAAATGTGGTGTGTATGTATATGTATATGTACATGTATATGTGTATTTATATTTATATACATACAAACATTAATATATACACACACACACAATATACACAAATGATGGAATATTACTCAGCCATAAAAAAAAGAATGAGATCTTGCCATTTGCAACAACATGGATGGACCTATAATACTAAGGCTATAATACTAAGTGAAATAAGTCAGACAAAGAAAGACGAATACTATATGATTTCACTTGTATGTGGAATTTAAGAAACAAAACAAATGAATAAACAAAAAAGAGACAAATAGAAAACTAACTCTTACATACAAAGAGCAAATTGGTGGTTGCCAGAGGGGAGGTGGGTGGGGGGATGGGTGAAGCACGTGAAGGGGATTAGGAGTGCACTTATCTTGATGAGCACTGAGTGATGTACAGAACTGGTTGTTTTATTGTACACCTGAAAGTAAAATAACACTGTATGCTAATTATACTTGAATAAAAAAATAAAATGAAGAGAGTAGCGAACAACCTGAAACAATAAATTTACACAAAGTAGACTGAGAAATAAATATCTTTCTGTGCCATGTATGACTAAAGGTCATGACATTCTTTCCTAAAAGACTGTTTCATGACCAAGTTTCTGTGTTTAATGAAACCAGTAATCTGTGTCATGTAGTTTTAATTGTCAGATTTTCATTACTAAGGCTTTTTCTTTCAATAAACCATTAATTTTCTGCTGGAGGCAGAGAAAAAAATGGGGAATAATTGCTCAATATGTGGATTACTATTATAATTCAGATATACAAAAATTTCTCTTTTAAAGGGACAACCAAGTATGTATTTGGAATATGATCTGTGCATGATTTGAAGATGATGTATCAAGTGATAAAAGATTAAATGAACTCCTTTAAAATCTATGCAAAGTTCAAAATTATTGCTATGTAAAAATCCATGAAAATGAAATTTAGTGCCTTTGTGGAAAATATGTATCTTGTCTAGATAAACGCAAATAAGCACGTCTTTAATACACTTTATTGGCTTCTACTCTCCCCAGGGCCTAAATTACACCTTTGTAATAATACAAGTAGTCTTAACTCATTTAATTCACTGAGAACAAAATAATATAGTCATTGTAGATGGTTCAGTGATTTATTACAAACAATGATATTAGGTCAATTATTTTATATTCTCATGCACAGTACTCCAGAGAAAAATGAGCTAAACTCTCTTTTCACAATAGTTTCCTGTGGGCTTTAAAGAGACATTTTCTTTCACTCATATTAAATAGACTTAAGGTTAAAAAATGAAAACACAATAGAATGAAATGCTGTTTACAAAGAATTATTTTAAAATATTATACAACTATACTAGAGACAGCTTTACTTTCCCTCAATCCAGAGGAAGAAATATTTTCCCCAGTAAGAAATTTTTGATTAATTTCCTCAAAATGCTAGTATTTCAGTCTTTTCATGATTGTACTAACCACTTAGACAAACAAGGTCGGCCAAAAAAAAAAAAAGTCTCAAAGGAAATTAGAAAATAGTTTGAACTGAATTATAATAAAATACAATATAATGTCATAGGATGTAGCTAATGCAGAAACTAAAGGGAAGTTTACAACATTAAATACTTAGATGAGAAAAAAAGATTTCCAACCATTAAATTTCTAAGTTTCCAATTAATAAGTTGCTAAGTATTTTTTTCTAAGAGGAAAGAAAATGAAAGAAAGAAAATATTAAAGGTAAGAGCAGAAATTAAGAATTTAAAAGTAGCACACAATAGAAAATATAATTGAAATCCAAGGCTGGTTCTTTGAAAAGATCAATAAAATTGATAATCTTCTAGCAAAACTAAAAAAAGAAAAAAGAAAAAAGAGAGCAAGCAAGAGAGAAGATACAAACCACCATTAATTATAAGGATTTTAAAGGGGATATCATTACCGACTCAAGAGACATTAAAAGGATTATAAAGGAATATTATGAACAATACTAACACACAATTCCAACAACTTAGATAATTCATTGAAAACAACAAACTACCAAAACTTACCCCAAATGAAAGAGATACATAAATTGTTCTATAAGTACTAAAGAAATTGAGTTCACAGTTAAAAACCTTACAAAAAAGAAATCTTCAGGCCCAGAAAATTTCATTACCACATATTTAAGAAAAAATAACATCAATTCTTCAAAATATTTTCCAGAAAACTGAAGAGGAAAGATTACTTCCTAACTCATTTTACATGACCAGTACTATCCTGATATCAAAACCACACAAAAACAGCACAAAAATACAGAAAACCTTAGGCCAATATCCCTCATGTACAGAGGTTAGAAAAAAAACTCTCAAAAATTACTGCAAATAATATCCAGCAATATATAGGAAGAAAAGTACAACATAATAAGAGTGGTGTTTACTGTGGAACTGAAAAACTGACTCAGTTTAATAATCAATATTAATATTGAAAACACATAATCATATCATGAAGAGAAAAAGCATTTGACAAAAGTCAACACCCATTCATAATAAAACTTTCAGTAAACTAGGAATATAAAGAAACTTCCTCAACCTGATAAAGGGCATCTATAAAACACCTAAAACTAACATCATACCTAATGGTGAGAGACTGAATGCTTTCTTCCTAGTATCAGGAAAAAGACAAGGATGTCTGTTCTCCTCATCTCTGCTCAATACTGTACTGGATGTTGTAGCTACTTCAATAACAAAAAGCAAAAAACAAAGAAAGAAGAAAGGAAAAAAAATCTGGATTGGAAAGGAAGAAGTAATGCCGTATTTATTTGCAGACACCATGATGATCTAGTAGAAAATACAATGGAATCTACAAAACAACTACTGTTCCTACTAGGTAAGATTAGAAAGGTTGTAAGATAAAAGATCAACATACTAACTCAATTTTATTTCTACATATTATCAATGAACAACTGGAAATTCAAACTTAAGAAAACAATACCATTTTACAATAGTATAAAATATGAATACTTAGGGATAAATCTGACAAGATGTCAAAGATCTGTACTTTCAAATAACAAGATACAAAGTTAAAACAAAAATCAGTTGTGTTTCTGTACATTAGCAATATACAATTTTAAACAATTTTTAAAAAATTAACAACAACATCAAAAAGTAAATAGGCATAAACTAACAAAACATGCCCAGGTTCTGAATGCTAAAAAGTGCAAAAATATGGATGAAAGAAATCAAAGACCTAAATAAAAGGAGAGACGTACCATGTTCGAGGATTAGGAAAATCAACACAGTAATGATTTCAGTTTTCCCCAAGTTGATCTATAGATTTCATATAATTACAATCAAAATCCCAACAGGAAACAGGCAGATTCTAAATTTTATATGAAAAGGCAAAGGAACTACAATAAATAAAACAAGTTTGAAAAAGAACAATTAAGTTAGGGGAATCACAGAATCCTACTTTATGATTTATTAAAGCTACAATAACTAAGAAAAAGGACTCCTGGCAATGAGAGACACAAAAATGAACTGAAGAGAATAGACAGTCCAGAAATAGACCCCCACACATATAGCCAATGGGTCTTCAACAAAGCTGCAAAAGCACTTCAATGGACAAAGGTCAGTGTTTTCAACAAATGGTGCTGGAACAATCAAGCATCTCTATGTAAAACAATGAACCTCAACTGAAACCTCACACTTTATTAAAAGAAATAAACTCAAAATGAATCATAATTCTTAATGTGAAACTTAAAATTATAAAACTTTTAGATGAAGCCACAGGAAAAAATCTTTATAACCTAGAATTAGGCGAAAGAGGTCTTAGGTATGACACCAATGGCATAATCCGTTAAAAAAAAAAAGGGAAATTAGACCATCAAAATTAAATATGTTTGCTCTACAGGAAAAAAAAAATTAAGAGACTAAAAGGACAAACTACAGACTCAGAGAAAGTCACATATGCGTTGAAAAACTTACATCCAAAATATATAAAGAACTCTTACAACTCAACACAAAGAACACAACCCAATTAAGAATGACCAAAATACTTAAACAGACACTTCCCTAAACAATATATACAAATAGAAATATAAGCACATGAAAAATGTTCAACATTATTAGGAAAATGCCATCAGGAAAATGCAAACTAAAACCACAATGTGATACGACTACATACCTACTTAGAACAATTTAAAAAATATTGAGAATACCAGGTGTGACTCACAGCAAAGGAAATTCTCATATATCACGTCTTGAAATACAAAATGGTATAACCATTTTCCAAACTGGAAGACAATTTGACAGTTTCTTATAAAGTTAAATATAACTTACCATACAATCCAGTATTCTCACTCCTGAGAATTTACCCTGGAGAAATGAAAACTTAGGTTCACACGATAACCTGTACAGGAATGATTTTAACAGCTCTATTCGTAATTGCCCAAACTTGGAACAACTCACCTGTCTTGAACAGGTCAATGAACAAACTGTGGTTTATTAATATAACCCAGTATTACTGAGCAACAAAACAAACAATAGATACATTCAACAACTTGGATGGATCTCACAGGCAACTGTACTGAATAAAAGAAGCCAGTCTCTAGAGGTTATATACTATAAGATTATAATTTTATAGCATTGCATTATTATTTTACAACATCATCAAAAAGACAAGCTAAAGTAATAGAGAACAGATCAATGGTT
Organism: Neomonachus schauinslandi; assembly: GCF_002201575.2. Lineage (NCBI taxonomy): Eukaryota > Metazoa > Chordata > Mammalia > Carnivora > Phocidae > Neomonachus > Neomonachus schauinslandi. Next base: position 45,909,347 of record NC_058409.1, on the reverse strand, counting down.
TCCAGAGATTAGAGATAGGACAAGGATATGACTATAAAGATATAATCAAAGCACAATTATAAAGGCACAAGGTAGATTTTGGGGTGATGGAACTGCTCTGTATCCCCACTGTGGTGGTTGTTATATGAATCTGTGTGTTGAAATCATAGAGCTATATGCCAAGAATAAATCTATTTTATCACATAATAATTACAAAAACTAAAACAGAAACCCAACAAGGCTATGGTGAATAAAAAAAGAGGTTTGCTCAGCACTGTCTTTCCCCAAAGTAGAAGTTTAATTAACATCTGTTGAATAAAACACTGAAAATTGGTTGTAGTTTCTGTTTCAATATTAATCTCATTTATACCCTTAAGCTTCAAAAATTTAAATAACTTTTTGTAGTGTCATTAACATTTTCTATCATGGTATCTGCCACATAAAGATGTCTAGTTTGTGAAAAAAAAATCACTAAAAATATCAAATGAAAGTCAGAAATCTAGATTTCCCAACCAATTATTTTAAACTTAAAAAAAAATTATCATTAACAATAGGTAACCTTTCCTTTATATCTTGTATGCTTATCTTCCTTATTTAAAAAAGGGCAGGAGGTACCTGGGTGGCTCAGTCAGCTAGGCGCTGGACTCTTGTTTCAGCTCAGATCTCTCTCTCTCCCCCTCTGCCCCTCCCCCCACTTGTGTGAGCACTCTCTCTCTAAAATAAATAAGTCTTTAAAAAAATTAAAAAGACCAGCATCTGCACTGAAGTCATTACTCAAAGGCATGGTATATGAAACACATATTTGATATGTGTTTACAGAATTAACTACTCTTTACTAAACATGGAATGAGCTGAAGAGCTAAGCCATTAATTTAGCTCAGATAGGAAATCTTTCCAAGACTTATCTTTTTGCTTGAATTAGCAAAACTGTCAAAAATTCTTCTTCTTTCGGGCTTTAACCAAGGTGTGCACTCACATCACTAACTCATGTCATTTTCATGATGCTACAGACTTTTAAATTTTCTTTGCTAAGGAGACGTTCGGCATTTGTTTGTCAGTAGCTCCTGTGCAACCAAACAAACCTCCTAGGACCCTGCCCTATTACTCCCTATCCTGACCTGCCACAGGTCTGACTAGAATTCATTCATTCTGATCAATTAGCCAAGCAGTTTGGCTAAATCACATGTATGTGAATGAATAAAAGTAACTTTATTAAAAAAAACCAAAACACTGATGTTGGTCTTGCTTAGCTTTAAATTGTATAAAAATACTGTTCCTATGCTGGAAAATAATCAGTAATATAGTGTAAGTTTCCCTTAGAGAGGGAAGTACCCAGCTCAAGAATTAAACACATTTTTTACATTGCAAAGATGTTATCTGCACATATTTATAGTACAGAGCAAGTATAATTTTTATACTTTTTAAATTTCTATTTGTTAGAGAATTATTTTAAGCCTTCTACATTGTTTTTAAGGCTGACTTTCGAATATTCACTTAACATATGACCATCTCCAATTTATCTATGGGTTTAAGTCAAATTTTCAATAAAAGATATTGTATTTTATAGCTTCAATAAATTAGCCATGAAGTATATTATAGTGGTGCTAAAATATATTCATTTTTAACATTCTACAATATATGCTTTGATGTCACATTACACCATCACTTGCAAGTAAACCAAACTATAATGCTCTCGTCAGCATCCAGTCAAAAATATAATAATTACCTATAATTATACTATCTAACCAAATGATGAAAAATAATGAACGTGATTGAAGCACTTGATGCAGTAATTTTATTCTATTCAGTCTGACTAGGATCATAAGCAACGAGTTCGCTTAATTAAAAAAATGAACTATTAGGCAAAGTTGCAGCTTTCTATATTTAAGCTCTGTGGACGTTGTTAATATTCAACATACTGATTAATGAGGATTGCTATTTATTATAAACAAGTAGGTAACAAAGGCAATTTGCAAATAAAAGTTTACATAGAAACATACTGGTCCTCAAACTTCCAAATTTTCATGAGCACCTCACCCATTTGGCTTTAATTGGTCTCCAGAGCACCTGCAATTTATTGTTCAATACCTTCTCATAACCGTTTTTGAACATATCATTATAGGTACAGGAATTTAAACCATAGACAGGCACACACTCCTATAAAATTACAGTAAGGGTCAGTTATTATTAAGATAAACTTCACAAATTAGTAGAGTTAACCATATCTGGATCATATGAGCACATAATTACATAATGTTCCTTGAAAATATCCATTTAAGCTAAAAGTGATGAAAGTCAATGAATTTGTCACTAGATTGAATTAGAAAAACTTCTTTGTTTCAACCTAACCTGAAATAAAATCATTGCAAATAATCCCAACATGAATAAATTTAAAACGTATATGATGATCTCATCTCAATATCATGAAATTAATATTCATGTAAAATATTAGAATTGAGGAAATCTTCACAAAAGGACATTTTCTAAACATATGTGAACAGAGACAGGTTTATACTTGCCGATTTTAAGAGAGGTGCATGATTATTAAGTTCACCTAGACAGAAATGTCATTTCAACACTCATTAAAACTATGTTTTTAGAATAAAGGTATTCAAAGTTAGCTCCTCTCTCCAAACCCCAAGATTCACAACACAGAATTTTTAGTAAACTCTTCAAAGAATTACCTGCTTCTGTAGCCATCTTTCATGCCTTCGTTGTTTCCTTCTCAGATTTTTCAACTTGCTCCTTTCTCTCTTACTGAGCCTCTGATTAATGGCCCCCAATGAGAAACTGCCCGAGCGGAGGAAGTCCAGTGCAGAGAGGGGCTCTTCCTGGTCCGAGGCCTCCAGCATGCTCCTGCCAGCTGAGGGCAGGTCCATCAGGAAAGTCAGGTTGTTAGAACTCGCATGGTCAGAGTACACTGCAGAAGCTTCTAGACCACACTGAAATTCTCCTCCTCTTTGTGTCTGGGTCTCACGGGGAGCCACTGAAAATCTTTGCAGCAGCATATTAGGATCAAAATTGGATGAAATCTGAAAGGAACAGTTATTTTTACTAGATTCTAAAGGCAAGCCAGAAAGGTGAATAGGCTGTGTTTCATTTAGCCTGGGACAGGCAGTAGTCTTACTATGTATTTTATAAAATGTGGGTAATAAAGTCAGTTTCTCACTGATGTTCAGATCCAAACTATGTGATTTCCTGTGAAAAGCTCTTGTAGTGCATCTGGCAGTCACAAGCTGAGGAACAAAAAGCTGGTATTTTGGATCTGATGCTTTGAAGAGCAGTTTCTCATTCTTCATCTGAAAATATGTTGACCGTACCTCCAGGCAGAGTGCTTCTGTTAATCTTCCAGGGCCATTATTATTTTGGGCCATATTTAAAAACCCGTGATTTCTGTTTCTGGAGGCGCCACCTGTCAGCGGAGTTTCCTTGTCACAACCTGACTGAACTCTAGGATGTGACAAGTATTTCAGCGATGGTCTCATTAGTCGGCCTGCCCGTGTTGGCTGATAATCGGTCCAGCTCTTAGAGAGATGTACAGCTGCAAGCTGGCCACAGGAACATTTTGGAGTGCTGACAAAATTAAAGCCCCCTAAATGGGCCCCACAGAAAGGGCAATTCAGTTTTCCAACTGTCCACTGGGCCTACAGGTAATAAAGGAAAGTAAGACAATGCTTTCATTGTAAAGTAATCAAAGAGAATGTGAGTTGTATTTTTTTTTTTTTAAAGCCAATCACATGAAAGTTTTCTATGCCACAGAAAAGGCTAGCTTTCTGTTTTCTGATTGGCAGACAGAACAGTAAAGGGAAAAAAGCCTTCTAATAAATAGAGATAAGCAACTCCAACATTCTAGAATGATAAAATATTGCACATCACGCCCATCTCAATAATACTCCTAAGCATTCTAAAAGAGTCTCTTAAACAATAGGTTGAATATGGATATAGTGTGAACTAATGAAAAGAAAAATACACTATGGAACCAGGAAGCAAATCAGTCTACAGAGCTTAATTTGCAAGTAAAATCTCACAGAAAAGTGTCTGTTTTGATACCCTTCTTGCATACCAAACACTGTGGGAGGGAACTTTACCCAACCAACAGAATAAAGCTCTTCCTGCCTTTTTACATAAAACCAAAAGATATTGGTTATATACATAAGAGTGCATTTTCTATATTCAAGTGCAAAATTATTAATGAACTGGCTTAAAATTATTTTTTTCAGGAGAGATAGTGGAATATCTGCAGCACCCTCACACATGTTGTAAAGTTCAGGACAGTTAAAACCAGTGCGCTGGCATGTTCCCAGGAAATCATTACAGTGTGAGAGTGAATGCAGAGGATATCTATCAAATGTTATTTTTTAACAACAACAACAAAGTCAGTGGAGAATGGCGACTACATTTTTTTTAAAAATCGCATTACTTATACTTTTCTAATACTTGCTTCAAAATGTGAGAAATAATACCATACTGTTAACAAGGTGAGTTCCTGCTCTTATAATATTTCATTAAGGAGCCCTAAAAATGTGGTAATTTGATTTTGATTGTACCACTGAGAATCATTAATTATCCAGTTTATTTTATATATGTATGCATACATGAATAATATAGGATATTTCATTTACTTGGGAGGCATTGTTCTAGGTGCTGGAGGTAGTAATAAACAGAAGAGAAAAAATTCTGACTTTACGGAGTTTTTATTCGAGTAGGGGAGCTAGGCAATTAACAAGAGCAGTAAGCAATACATGTATGTGGGTAAGTGTGTGCGTGTGTATGTATGTGTATAGTTATGTCTATATTTATATAGGTCATATATTCTCATGCATATTTACAAGTACTATATATTACGTATTGTATATGTACGCAAAATATAAGTAGCTATATAAGTCAGAGAAGGGAGAAAGGAAGTGTGAGAGTGGTAATAGTGGAGTAGGGCAACTGAGAGTTTCCACAGGCAATGCCTCACTGTGAATAAAGATATATGGAAATAAGGGAAGCAGTAAATAACTGTGGGAAGAGCAATCAAGGAAGGGGGAATACTATGTTTTAAAGTCTGAGACAGAAAAGTACCTGCAACACTCCAGTAATAACGAAGAAGCCAGTAGGTGTAATCAAGAGTTACAGACCCTTTCTTATCTCTTGAAACAGTGCATTCAAGAAAAATAGCTCTAGAATGAGGATAAAAAATCCTGAAAGTAGTAAATTCCTAATTTTACTCAGAAACTAAGGAACTTACTTCTTGTATTAGGCAGTTTATCCATTCTGGAAGAGCTTCTATATCCACGTGCCACACATGACAAATACTTTGATCATCAGCAGAATCATGTCTATCCTGTTGTATCAAAATGCATGATATTAGTCATTACCAGTTCCAGATTTATGGAACAAATTTCACATTTGAGTAAAACACAAAAATATAAATTCGGTTTTAGATAGGAAGAAAATATACACTGCTCTCCTCTTCTCATTCCCATCCCCAAAACAAACTCACAAAGGCAAAAACAAATTTTCAGGGAATAACCGCTTGTGAATTAAAAAAAAAAAAAAAAGGCCTCCATTTCATTGATTTCATCAAATTAGATTTAAAATTTAGCAAAAAGTCACTCAATAGACAAATCTGGCACCCTATTCTTTTTCCTGTGTGTGAGGAAAAAATAATGCCATTCATGACAACTCTCCCAGGTCTTTAATCCCTGATTCCATCTGGACTCTACTAATGATAAAATAAAGAAGTTGCTATATAATCTCTTGAGATACTCAAGAAAAGTACAAGAGGATGGGGGAGAAGAATAGTTGTATAGGCAAGTGGAAAAGCCTCAACTAAATTTCAGCTGCATTAGAAGAAAAAAATTTCAGAGCGAGATAATTTTGGCTTTCTGAAACAGATGTGTAGAAATAAACGTGATACAGAGGTGAAAGTATATACATATCAGAAGAATGCAGGGCAGGCCAGCATGGAGGTACAGGACTCCTTATTACCTGAGTAAACCTTGGCCAATTTGCCTTTACCTCTCTGGGTCTCAGTTTCCTCACCTGTAAAAAACCTCTAGATAATTGCTAAGCTCCCTTCTGGGTATACAAAATTTCATTTTATGATGGCAGAAAAGAGTTTCTTGAGAAGAACAGGGGAAAATGCTTCTGCCCACATACCCATTCCCAGGATCAGATTTTACATAGAAGTAGCTTTTCCAAGTTGCCAAAGCACAATGCTTTTTAGATTTCCCCAGCAGTGGCATTATTAGATACTATAATTAGATTAACAAAATAGGTAAGGAAATTGCTAAACATACCTGCTAAGTCTATATTCACATTGATAAGAATGAAACAAGACAGAATCTCTTTAAGCACCTTTGCTGAATAATCTACATTAGATGGTGACTTGGAACCAAGATCACCCAGAATTTCTAGGTTTAATTTCCCAAGTTGGTTCCTTTGGGACCTATATCACTTTTCTCTTCCATGAATACATCTTAAGATACTAAATGGTGGCCCAGTATACAAGAAAAGTTTCAGTATGATTTATTTACATATCAGAAAGATCTATAAAGAAATCATCTTTATCTGATTTCTATCAGGCTCCCAAAAAACCACAAATTAATTAAAATGGGAAAGGGACATGAGCTATTGTTCTATGTCAGACCACATTTCATTATTTCATATACCGTACACAACTGTATTTTATATACTATAAACAATAGTGCTAAGCCAAATTCAAGAATGTAACAGGGAAAAAATATTTCTGTTAAAAGGTCTGAAAATTTTCCATTTGTAATGTTTCAAAAACCAACAACACAGGTTGAAAATATTTCAAAGGCAAATATAAAGTCTGCTGAGAAGGGTTTACAGTGGGCCAAAGAGAAACTTTATAATTTTATTAATGATGCCTGAACTCTAAATCTGGCTAACAGAATGCAACTTACCATGTGAATAGTAAGAATAATAAGGGCAAGGCAAGTCCATGTCAAAATAAAGAAGGTATTATTGAACGGAAGCAAAGTTAGGAAGAGAGGAGGAGATACTAGGAACAGTCTCTAGCTCAATCATTTTAGTGCTCCCAAATACCTGTGCCCTCACGAGAGCGTCGGGCAGGCATACAAAGCTTTCTTTTATTCTAGGTTCTCATAAAATGAAAGAAGGAAAAATTCAGGCAGAGGGAAGTAACTACTGGTTTCAAGATAGTAAAGTAAGTACATATTCTAGTCTATCCTCCCTCTCAAAGAACCTATCAAAGACAATTATAAAAAGTAACCAAGAGCTGAACTAGAAAATATAGATGGGGAGATTTCAGTGAACCAGAAATCATGAGGATCCTCTGAAAGATCAATGAGAAAACAGCACAATGTATCCAAGTTCCAAGTACAGAATAGATGAGAAGAACACAAAGAATGGTCCATATCAAAGTGGTGAAAACCAGAAACAGAAAAAGGCCCTGGGTTATTTTTATCAGGGGTGGAATGGATGTCTGTCTGTCTTCAGGCAAGAGGTGTACGTGAGGAAGAGAGAAATAGGGCAACATCCCAGGAGGGCTGGAAATGCCCAGAAAAAATGGAAAGGATTTGCAGCAAGTCCAGAAGATGAGCTACTGAGGATCAATCTCTATTCTTGCTGAAAATAGTACCATGACATGTAAAGAATGTGAGCTAGATTTGTTTGTACTAATAAGATACACATCTACTACATACTGTTTGCTATTTTTAAAAAGTCAAGTGAAAGAAATAAGTGTACTCTGAGCTATGCTATTAAAAGCATATACAACCTAAAAATAAGCAGTATTACAACTTTTCTAAGGAAACAAACATAAATAGAAAAAGTACCTAAGAGGCCATGTACCAAGTTGACAACATTGGTTAGATTTGAAGGAAGAAAGACCAAGATTAGAAGTTACTAAAAGGAAACTTTAACTTTCTCATTATTGCTTTAATGGGAGAATATATTAAATTATACTTATATAATTAAAATTTTACTTGAAAATTGATTCAAGTAAAAATAAACTACTTCTGATTCTGGCAAGGCAGAAGTAAGTGGTATTGGACATGCTCTCAGCATTATAATAGGTAACACTAGGTAAACTATATTAAAAAATTGTTTTAAGATGTTGGGCAAAAGAACTGCAGGATTGTAATCCCTGAGAGAAGAAACATAAATGAGGTGAGCCTTAAAAATCACCCTTGATTTCTGCCCTAGGGAACTTTCAGAATCTTGATGTAGGGAGGAGGACCCAAGAACATAGCACCCTTGTTAATAAAATGAAGATTGGATTGAAGTATATAGAGGCTAAATAGCTAGAGTTTATGGGACACTGTATTGACAAGAAGAAGCCTACAAACAGAAAAAGTTCCAGATAATTGCATAAAGATTCCTCTAAATCTTTGGTTGAATACCAGTAGGAACACATGTTGTGTGAGATACGAGAGAACCAGATAAAGAAAATTTACCAAGGAAAAGACATCTACTAGTGAGCTGTAAACTTAACTACTGACACAGGGCTCACAGCAAGTAGGGAAGATGTTCATGTTCCAATTAGCTAGAGTAGAAAGATCTCAATGAACATCTCAGGTATTTAGGGGATTCCAGAAGAGTCCTGCCTTAAAGAGGAGAGCTAAATTAGCCCTAGAGTAAAGGTTACTAAAAAGCAATCCTACAAAAGCTTAAAAATAAGCCTGCAAAAGATGAAATTCAATCACTAGTAACTTACATGCCTGCTAAAACACTCTTTAAAGCAAGACAATAATATTCAGACACTCAGTAGTATTAAATCTAACTGTCCAACCTACCAAAAAAAAAAAAATGTGCAAAGCAATAATGACCCATAACCAAGAAAAAAACCCTGGTCAATGGAAATATACCTAGAAAAAGGTGAAAATGACTGAGTAAGCAGATAAAGACATTAAATCAGCTACTATAAATATATCCAAATACTAAAAGTAAAACACAAGTAAAACAAAAACAGAAAAGTCTTAAAGTAACACCAAACAAATGGTATATCTAAAGATAAAAACTCTATCTGAAATGAAAAATGTACCATTGTGTTAACTACACTCAGATAAAAAATAAAATGTAAATTAAAAAAAGTTTCCTTTTCCATTTTGAGTTTTTATCACGAATGGGTATTGAGTTTTATCAAATAATTGTTCCACATGTATCAAAATGTTCATTTTTTTTCCTTCTGTATTCTACTAGTATATTGAATTATATTACTGGTTTTTTAATGCTAAACCAATTTTTATTCCTGAGATATACACCACTATTTCTTCCCTAATTCTTTTAACAGTATTTTGTAGTTTTCAATAGATAGGTCTTGTACATAATGTGTACCTTTATTCCTAAGTTGTTCATGTTTTTTGATGCAGCTATAACTGGTATTTTACAAGTTGCCTGTTGCAGTCTTCCATGGCCAGTTTAAATAGAATTGAATTAGCATACTGACCTTATAATCTGCAAACATACTATACTCACTCCCTGGTTTCCTTTTGTGAATTCCTTAGCATTTTCTACATATACACTACTAAATTTTACTAATATTTTATCAAAGATTTTTGATACTATCTTCATAAGTGGTGTTGATCTGTGGGTGTCTTTTCTAGTAATATATATTTTTTTAAGTTATAATACTGGCTTCATTAAATGAGTTGGGAAGTTTTCCATCTTACATAATTTTCTGAAAGAATTTGTGTAGGATTTGTATCTTCCTTAGCTGTCTGATACAGTTTACCAAAAAACGCACCTGTGCCTAGAATTGTTTTTTTGTTTGTTTTTTTGGTTTTTTGGAGGGGGACAAGTTTTCATTTCAAATTCAGCTTATTTAATTGACTTAGGTATGTGCACATAGTCCATTTCTTCCTGATTTGTTTAAATAATTTGTATCTTTCAAATTCATCTAGGTTGTCAAATTTTTTCACAAAAATTTTCCACTACACTCTGTTATTATTCTTTTTATTATTTATTTTTGAGAGAGCATACATTACTGATTTTAAACCCTTCTTTTTTCAAATGTAAATATTTACACTCTAGTTTCTTGTGAGCACTGCTTTATCTGTATCCTACAAAATGTGGTATGTGTGCTTACCTTTTCACTCAATTTCAAGCATTTTCTAATTTCTCTTGTGATTTCTTCTTTGACCTTAAGTGCTGTAGAAGTATGTTTTTTAATCTGCAAATATTTGGGGATGTTTCAGATAACTTTCTGCTATTGTTTTCTAATTTAATTTCATTGTAGGTAGAGAACACATTTGATGTTATTTCATTTCTTTCAAATCTAAATAATGATCCAACAAATGGTATATCCTGGAGAATATCAAATGTGCCCTTTAAACAAATACCTTTTCTGCTGTTGTTGGGTATCATGTTTCACAAATGTCAGTTGTGTTGCCTAAATGTTCTGTATTCTTACTGAGCTTCTGTCTTCTTGTTCTACAGATTTATGAAACAAATCCTGAAATTTCCAATTATAATTATGGATTTACCCATTTCCTCTTTAAATTCTGTTTTGCATCAATTATTTTGCAGTTCTGCTATTAGGTGCACACATGGTTACAGTCGTTATGTATTTCTGATGAATCAACTCCTTTATAATTATGAAAATGTCCTTTTTCTATTCTTAATAGTATTGTTCTGAAATCTACTTTGTCTGATATTAATAGAGCAACTCCAGCTCTCCTTTATGTTTGCATGATACAAATTTTCTATCCTTTAATTTTAACCTTTGTCTTTACAATGCATTTCTTATATACAACATATAGTTTGATCTTTGTCATCTAGTCTGATATTCTTGAATTTTTAATTGGAACATTTATACCACTTGTATTTAATATAAATATCAATATGTTTGAGTTTAAATCCAATATCTTATTTCCTATTTGTCTCATGACCTTTCTTCTGTTTTTCTTCTTTTACTGTCTTTATGGATTAAGTTTTTTTTTTTGATTCCTTTATGTCTTCTGTTGGCTTTTTATGGTACATTTTTTTCCCCTCAGTGGTTACTCTTTTGTTTACAATATGCATCTTTAATTTATCATAATCCTCCTTTAAATTATATTACACGACAGTATGTATAGCGTGAGAAGCTTACTTGGTATACTTCCATTTCTCACTTCCTATTCTTTGCATTATTGTTTTTATACATTTTATTTTTGCACTTAACAATTCCATGATATACTTCTAACATTCTGCTTTAACAAGTAAATTGTCCTTTAAAGAAAATTAAAAGGAAAAATAGATGTTTTACATTTACCAACATATTTACCATTTCAAGATCATCTTATTCAGTTGTGTTGATTCCAGTTCCATTTGATGAATTTTTCCTAATACCTGAAGAACCTCCTTTGGTAGTTAAAATTTATTGGGGATACATACTTGTAGGGTTTGTTTCTATGAAATAGTTTTTATTTCACCTTCATTTACAACATTTTATGTACAGTAAAATTACTCTGTAGTATACAGTCCCTTGGGTTTTGAGAAATGCATAGGGTTGACTATACATAATTACAAGCAAGATATGAAACAGTTCCATTATCTTCCTCAAATTCCTGCATGCTGGCCCTTCATAGTCAATATCTTCCTCCCCATTTCCCGGTCTGTCCTCCATCCCCATAGTTTTATTATGCTGGCTTACCTTGTTCAAGTGGGACGGTCAGTTCAACAAGGCTGTAACTTCAACTTCCCCTGAATCCCAGTTCAGCTTCTCCACCTCTGGGCCAGAGGGATGTATATCTAACTATGATGAAGGGGTCTAGTTTCTCTGACACATATTTACAATATCAAGATCAGAGTCAATGTAAGTGGCTTAGGTTTCAATTCATCCTCTTGGTTGCCAGCTTTTGCTTGCTCTTCCCTACTTTACATTTATCTTCCTGTCCTGTGTGCTCTGTCAGCACACACTGTGTTCCTGGGTCTTGGTTTAGCCATCTCCATGCTCCTGCTCTTTCTGGTTATAGTTCTGGGTCTAGAATTTTTTTTCATGTTTTTATTTGATTATAGTTGACATTATAGTTATATTTGATTATAGTTGATTATTTGATTGTGTATCAACAATGTTCTACTAGTTTCAGGTGTACGACACAGTGATTTGACAAGTTTGTATGTTATGGTATGCTCACCATAAGTGTAGCTATTATCTGTCACCATATAACATAGTCCCTATGTCGTATCTTTTATCCCTATGACTTACTCATTCCAGAGTTGTAAGTCTCTATCTTCCACTCCCCTTCACCCATTTTGCCCATCCTCTCAACCCCTTCCCTCTGGCAAACATCAGTTTGTTCTCTGTATTTATGGGTCTGATTCTGGTTTTTGTTTGTTCATTTTTAAAAATTCCACAAATGAGAGAAATCATATGGTATTAGTCTTTCTCAGTCTGACTTCTTTTACTTAGCATAATACCCTCTAGGTGCATCCATGTTGTGGCAAATGGCAAGATCTCATCAGTCTCTTCAATAAATACCTCTGGGAAAACTGGACAGCTACATGCAAAAGAATGAAACTTGACCACACTCTAACACCATACAAATGCACAAAAAAAACCTCTCAAAATGGATTAAAGACCTAAATATGACACCTAAAACCACAAAAATCCTAGAAGAGAATATGGGCAGTAATTTCTTTGACATTGGCCATAGCAATGTTTTTCTAGATATGTCTCCTAAAGCAAGGGAAACAAAAGAAAAAAATAAACTATTGGGACTATGTCAAAATAAAAAAACTTTTGTACAAGCAAAGGAGAGCATCAACAAAACCAAAAGGCAATCTACTGAATGGGAGAAGATACTTGCAAATGATATATCCAATAAGGGGTTAATCTCCAAAATATATAAAGAACTTATGTAACTCCACCCCCAAAAAACCCTAAAAACAATCCAATGAAAAAAATGGGCAGAAGTCACAAGTAGACATTTTTCCAGATGGCCAACAGACCCCTGAAAAGATGCTCAACATCAGTAATCATCAGGAAAATGCAAATTAAACCACAATGAGGTATCACCTTATACCTGTCAGAAGGGCTAAAATAAAAAGCTCAAGAAATAATAGGTGTTGACAAGGATGTGGAGAAAAAAGTACTTGGCGAGCGCTGTTGGTGGGAATATAAATTGGTACACTCACCGTGGAAAACAGTATGGAGGCTCTTTAAAAGATTAAAAATAGAAATACCATATGATCCAATAATTCCACTAATGGGTAATTTACCTGTCCCCTCTTCAAAAAACAATGAAAACACTACTTTGAAAAGACAGATACACATTTATGTTTATTGCAGCCTTACATATAATAGCCAAGATATGGAAGCAATCTAAGTGTTGACTGATAGATGACTGGATAAAGATGTGGTACACATATACAATTCATCCTCACTGTCTCTATACCACACTGTATTGATGGTCCAAGTCAGCAGAGTATGGCAAGAAAAAGAAAAGAGACACACAGATTAAAAATAAACAAAACAACAAGATACAGCTTCTCATCCACTATGATGGCTAATAAAGAAAAAAATAACAGAGAACATAAGTGAAGAAGACAAAGAAATAAAATAGTGATACATGCTATAACATGGATAAACCTTGCAAACATTATGCTGAGTAAAAGAAGGCAGACACAGAAGGCTACATATTGTATGACTGCACTTATGTAAAATATCCAGAGTCTAGTGCATCTATAGACATAAAGCAGATCAGTAGTTGCCTGAGCTTTGGGGGAAGGGTAAATGGAGAGTGACAACTTGATGAGTATGAGCTTTCCTCTTGGGAGGATGAAAATGTCCTGGAATTAGACAGTGATGATGGCTGTGCAACACTGTAAATGTACTAAATATCACTAGTAGTAAATTTTATATTATGTATATTTTAGTACAATTTTTAAAAAAGAACAATGTAACATTTTTATTCACAGTCAACATAATATGAGGAAAATACTAAGGGATTCACCAAAAAGGCTGTTTAAATTAAGAAATTTGCATAATATCAGTATACACTGTCAATATAAATTTTTGTGTGTCACATTTCTGTATATTAACAACAAATAATAGGAAAGCGAAAATGTTTAAAATACCATTTAGATTTCCTGAGATTAAGAATTGGAGGGTATGTGCTATGGTGGGCGCTGTGAATTGTGTAAGACTATTGAATCACAGACCTGTACCTCTGAAACAAATAATACATTATATGTTTAGAAAAAAAAAAAAAGAAGAAGAAGATAGTAGGAAGGGGAAAAATGAAGGGGGGGAAATCGGAGGGGGAGATGAACCATGAGACTATGGACTCTGAGAAATAAACTGAGGGTTCTAGAGGGGAGGGGGTGGGGGGATGGGTTAGCTTGGTGATGGGTATTAAAGAGGGCAAGTTCTGCATGGAGCACTGGGTGTTACACGCAAACAATAAATCATGGAACACTACATCAAAAACTAATGATGTAATGTATGGTGATTAACATAACATAATAAAAAAAAAAGAAAAACACAAGTGGGATGGAAAAAAAAATATCACTTAGAAAAGCATCCAAAAACATGACCTCGTTAGGTATAAATTTAATGCAATATATTTAAGACTTGTCCACTGAAAACTACAGAACACTATACAAAGAAATTAAAGAAGACCTAATTGAACCAAGGTGTATACCATGTTTTTAAGAGATCAGTTCTTCCCAGATTAATTTACAGATTCACCACAATCTCATTCAAAATCCCAGCAGGCTTATTTGTAGAAATTGATAGATTGCAAAATTTATGTGAAAATGCAAAATGACCTAAAACACCCCAAGAAATTCTGCAACAGAGAAAGGAAGGTAGAGGCCATACACTATCTAATTTCAACACTTATTAGATCAATGGAACAGAATCCAAATGTAGACCTGTATACATGGTCAATTAATTTTTGGTAAATATGCCAACATAATGAGAAAAGATATACTTTTCAATAATTGGTGATGGAACCACTGGATAACCATATGAGCTTAAAAGAAAACCAAAAACCCAAAACAAAAAGACCTGATGCTTACAATACACCATACACACAAATAACTCAAAATGGATCTGAGTCCTAAAAAATAAAAGCTGTAAGTACAAAGTGTCTAGAAGAAAACATAGAGGAGAAAACCCTATGATAGGAAATATATTCTCAGAACAGAAAAACACAACCAATAAAGAACAAAAACGATAAGGTGGATTTCATAAAAATTAAAACCACCAACTGTTTGAAAGTATCACTAAGGAAATGAAAACACAAACCACAGATTGGAAGAAAATTCACACAACCTGTATCTAACAAGAAATTTTTAGCCAGAATATTAAAAAAAAAAAAACCCTCTTATAACTAAATAAGAAAAAACCACAATTTTAAAAATGAACACAAGATTTTAACAGACACTTCACAGAGGGAGTCATACTAATGTTCAAAACTACATGAAAAAAGGCAGAACATCATTAGTCACTGGAGAAATGCAAATTCGAACCACAATGTATTCCACTGTACATTTATTTAAAAAGTTCACAAGGAAGAAAAAGAGGAGGATGAGGAAGTGAAGGAGAAGGAAAAAAAAAAAAAGAACTAGTGGTATCAGCACTGACAAAGAGCAACCGAAAATCTTATACATTGCTAGTGCGAAAGCAAAATGGTATAGTCATTTTTTTTAAAAAAAGATTTTATTCATTTATTTGACAGAGAGAGAGACAGCGAGAGAGGGAACACAAGCAGGGGGAGTGGGAGAGGGAGAAGCAGGCTTCCTGCTGAGCAGGGAGCCCGATGCGGGGCTTGATCCCAGGACCCTGGGATCATGACCTGAGCCGAAGGCAGATGCTTAACGACTGAGCCACCGAGGCGCCCCAAATGGTATAGTCATTTTAGAAAACCATCGGTCAGTCTCTTGAAGAGCAATGCCTACACTTACCATAAGACCTGGCAGTAGCTGGCAATAACCAAGAGAAAGGAAAATGTATGTCCACATGAAGATTTGTGTACAAATATTCCTAACAACTTTATTATAGCTCAAAACTGTAAACATCCTAAATGTCGCAAACAACTATGGCAACCCTACAATGGATAAACCACCACACGATCCATATAATGTAGTAATATTCAGTAATAAAAAGAAATCAACTACTGATATATGCAACAACATGATTCAACCTCAAGTGTGCTTGTTTTTACTTCCTGTATTCTTAGAAAAAATTCCTTTAAAAATACGAATTTTTAACAGTTTGGTCATATATGAGCCAAAGCTCAACATAACAAATTTAAGTGGACTATACAAATCTGTTTGTTAAAGAACCTTGAGAAACTTACCGAAAATGACTCAATAATAATCAGTCTAGCTTTACCTAAATACTTTGCTTTTGAAACAAAACGAAGGTACAGATAATACTTTTGCAGAATAGAATTAATCTCACAGGCAGAATAGAATTATCTCACAAACATCTGGCCTCATACACACTCACGTTAGGAGCTGACCTTTATTGAGATTAGTCTAACTGTGATGAATTCTTTAAAAGACTGTTATCGAGAATACAAACTGGAATGCACAAATAAAGTCATCTTTACTTCATCATTAGATACAAAACTTTCTCTGACTTTTCAAGGTTTTATCTATATATGAACTAAGTAAATATTTCTACATTGGTACAAAGAACAGTAGCATATTAATGTCAAAGTAAGTTAAGTAAGTTAATGGCAATCAACCTATCAATATTTACTGAATGATACTAGACACAGTGTTAACCATATAAAGGGAGTGAAAATTTATATATGTGTGTGTGTGTGTGTACACACACACAAAAAAATGAAGTAATAAATATGTGGTTATATATACATGCATGCCAGGGACTATGCTGGGTACCTTACATTTATTACCTCCTTTTGTTATTTCATTGTGCATACTCCATTATATTATTTAATCATATAAAGTGATCATGATATTTAATCTTGTAAGATTGACCATAATAACTAAGAAACCATCACCGGCTATAAATTGTAGAGATGCTTCTTGAACATTCTTGTGAGAATAAATTGGAGGTATAGTTCTAGGTAGGTGAAGGGTATTTTAGAAGGTACTTACTTTTACTAGCTCACTAACATTTATACTGTGCTTACTATGCCCAGGCATTGTTTTAAGGATTTTTACTGTTTTACACACAAGGAAACAAAGACAAGAGAAATTAAGTAACTTTTAAGTAACTTGTCCAAGGTCACAGAAGCAGTAAAGCAAGGATTTCCACCAGGCGGTCAGGCTTCAGAACTTCTGTCCTCAGTCACTGAGTTTCCACCATTACTTCCTGTATCGAATAAATACTATCGTTTTCAGGCAATCAACTTTCTGATATCTTTAGCATGAGTGTGTTTTAAGCCATGATACTACTTTTCCCTAGGCTTACAAAAAACAAAACAAAAAAACAAAACCCGGAGACATAACTTACTTTTAAGTTAACCAAATATGATACACTAACTTATACAAGAGGAAAGGTACGTTTAGAAAAAAATTCTACAGTTGATTCTGAATGGGACCCCAACCTGATCTTTATTTGAGAACTATTAATATAAAGCAAGCACACATTTTTGCCTAAATAACTAAGAGTTAAAGCATAGTTTCACGTCAACAGAAATAGAGGAAAATCAATTACAGCAACTGATACAGGTGAGAGGAATATGAAAGGCTGGGTGAAGAATGTACAGTGTTCTGTTTTTTTCTTCAGGAAACTTAGATCAGCAAACAAAGACAGCCAGGGTCAACAAAGGAGCCTCAGTTATAAATGAGACTGCCAACTACTTCACCTGTACTTACACAGTCTTAGAAAATATATGTAATATTCATGATATTTACTTCTAATATAGTTTAACAGGTAAAGTAGGACGTATCACACTATTAAGTTTGTAAGTCTACTGTCACCTAATTTTTAAGAATCACAAATGTATGTGATAAGACAAGTTTTAACAGATGTATTTTAAGATGAATGACTACAATGGAAACAACGTGATTTTAGGAATTTAAAACCTTTGAAGTAATGGCATGAGAGGTTATCTCCTTTGGAAAAAAATTAAACTGAAAATTACAAAAACTGTATTATTAGGACTTAAAAAACCCTTACTAGACAGTTTTTTCATGTCTCAAATTTATGTGGGGGAAGAAGGAAGAGAAGAAGGAGAAAGTAACCAACAGCCAATTTCACTTAATGCTGTCAGAGAAATCATTGACAAAATATTTCATAAATGAAATAATTTGTTCAAGCAGCAGGGGGAGCTAAGGCATTGTTGTTTTGTTTGTTCTTTAAGGGTAGGGAATGTTTCCGGTTGCTGTGTATAGGGAGAACTTCATTTAATTTTAAAAATTACAAATTTTATTATCTTTTTATCATTAAGTGATTTTAAGATTTTTAATTAAGCAGACAGGTTTAATGTAAAAAGTTGACACTGATAATTTAATATTATATGATATTTTGAAAGATGTTTAACATTTGGCATTTCCAATGTTAGCATTAATACTCCCTCAGCTAATTTAAGTGAGCCAACTATACAGTTAATTACATGGCTATAAGTGTAACAAGGAAAAGATTGGGTAACAAACATGTCATTTACATTTTTTTTTGATTTATTTATTTTTTATTCTTATGTTAATCCCCATACATTACATCATTAGTTTTAGATGCAGTGTTCCATGATTCATTGTTTGTGCATAACACCCAGTGCTCCATGCAGAATGTGCCCTCAATACCCACCACCAGGCTAACCCATCCTCCCACCCCCCTCCCCTCTAGAACCCTGTTTGTTTTTCAGAGTCCATCGTCTCTCACGGTTCGTCTACTCCTCCGATTTCCCCTGCTTCATTCTTCCCCTCCCGCTACCTTCTTCTTCTTTTTTTTTCTTAACATATATTGCATTATTTGTTTCAGAGGTACAGATCTGAGATTCAACAGTCTTGCACAATTCACAGCGCTTACCAGAGCACATACCCTCCCCAGTGTCTATCACCCAGTTACCCCATCCCTCCCACCCCACCCCCCACTCCAGCAACCCTCAGTTTGTTTCCTACAATTAAGAATTCCTCATATCAGTGAGATCATATGATACATGTCTTTCTCTGTTTGACTTATTTCACTCAACATAATACCCTCCAGTTCCATCCACGTCATTGCAAATGGCAAGATCTCATTCCTTTTGATGGCTGCATAATATTCCATTGTATATATATACCACCTCTTCTTTATCCATTCATCTGTCGATGGACATCTTGGCTCTTTCCACAGTTTGGCTATTGTGGACATTGCTGCTATAAACATCGGGGTGCACGTACCCCTTGGGATCCCTACTTTTGTATCTTTGGGGTAAATACCCAGTAGTGCAATTGCTGGATCATAGGGTAGCTCTATTTTCAACTTTTTGAGGAACCTCCACACAGTTTTCCAGAGTGGCTGCACCAGCTTGCATTCCCACCAACAGTGTAGGAGGGTTCCGCTTTCTCCGCATCCCCGCCAACATCTGTCGTTTCCTGACTTGTTAATTTTAGCCATTCTGACTGGTGTGAGGTGGTATCTCATTGAGGTTTTGATTTGGATTTCCCTGATGCTGAGCGATATTGAGCACTTTTTCATGTGTCTGTTGGCCATTTGGATGTCTTCTTTGGAAAAATGTCTGTTCATGTCTTCTGCCCATTTCTTGATTGGTTTCTTTGTTCTTTGGGTGTTGAGTTTGATGAGTTCTTTATAGATTTTGGATACTAGCCCTTTATCTGATATGTCATTTGCAAATATCTTCTCCCATTCTGTCGGTTGTCTTTTGGTTTTGTTGACTGTTTCCTTTGCTTTGATGAAGTCCCAATAGTTCATTTTTGCCCTTGCTTCCCTTGCCTTTGGCGATGTTTCTAGGAAGAAGTTGCTGCGGCTGAGGTTGAAGAGGTTGCTGCCTGTGTTCTCCTTTAGGATTTGGATGGACTCCTGTCTCACATTGAGGTCTTTCAACCATTTGGAGTCTATTTTTGTGTGTGGTGTAAGGAAATGGTCCAGTTTCATTCTTCTGCATGTGGCTGTCCAATTTTCCCAACACCATTTGTTGAAGAGACTGTCTTTGTTCCATTGGACATTCTTTCCTGCTTTGTCAAAGATGAGTTGATCATAGAGTTGAGGGTCCATTTCTGGGCTCTCTATTCTGTTCCATTGATCTATGTGTCTGTTTTTGTGCCAGTACCATGCTGTCTTGATGATGACAGCTTTGTAATAGAGCTGGAAGTCTGGAATTGTGATGCCGCTGGCTTTGCTTTTCTTTTTCAACATTCCTCTGGCTATGCGGGGTCTTTTCTGGTTCCATACAAATTTTAGGATTATTTGTTCCATTTCTTTGAAAAAAGTGGATGGTATTTTGATGGGGATTGCATTGAATGTGTAGATTGCTCTAGGTAGCATTGACATCTTCACAATATTTGTTCTTCCAATCCATGAGCATGGAACGTTTTTCCATTTCTTTGTGTCTTCCTCAATTTCTTTCATGACTATTTTATAGTTTTCTGAGCACAGATTCTTTGTCTCTTTGGTTAGATTTATTCCTAGGTATCTTATGGTTTTGGGTGCAATTGTAAATGGGATCGACTCCTTAATTTCTCTTTCTTCTGTCTTGTTGTTGGTGTATAGGAATGCCACTGACTTCTGTGCATTGATTTTATATCCTGCCACTTTACTGAATTCCTGTATGAGTTCTAGCAGTTTTGGGGTGGAGTCTTTGGGGTTTTCCACATAAAGTATCATATCATCTGCAAAGAGTGAGAGTTTGACTTCTTCTTTGCCAATTTGGATGCCTTTGATTTCTTTTTGTTGTCTGCTGTGGCTAGGACTTCCAATACTATGTTGAATAGCAGTGGTGGTAGTGGACATCCCTGCCGCGTTCCTGACCTTAGGGGGAAAGCTCTCAGTTTTTCCCCATTGAGAATGATATTCGCTGTAGGTTTTTCATAGATGGCTTTTATGATATTGAGGTATGTACCCTCTATCCCTATACTCTGAAGAGTTTTGATCAAGAAAGGATGCTGTACTTTGTCAAAAGCTTTTTCTGCATCTATTGAGAGGATCATATGATTCTTGTTCTTTCTTTTGTTAATGTATTGTATCACATTGATTGATTTGCGGATGTTGAACCAACCTTGCAGCCCAGGGATAAATCCCACTTGGTCATGGTGAATAATCCTTTTAATGTACTGTTGGATCCTATTGGCTAGTATTTTGGTGAGAATTTTTGCATCCATGTTCATCAGGGATATTGGTCTGTAATTCTCCTTTTGGATGGGGTCTTTGTCTGGTTTTGGGATCAAGGTAATGCTGGCCTCATAAAATGAGTTTGGAAGTCTTCCTTCCATTTCTATTTTTTGGAACAGTTTCAGAAGAATAGGTATTAATTCTTCTTGAAATGTTTGGTAGAATTCCCCTGGGAAGCCATCTGGCCCTGGGCTTTTGTTTTTTTGGGAGATTTTTGATGACTGCTTCAATTTCCTTAGTGGTTATAGGTCTGTTCAGGTTTTCTATTTCATCCTGCTTCAGTTTTGGTAGTTGATACATCTCTAGGAATGCCTCCATTTCTTCCAGGTTATCTAATTTGCTGGCATAGAGTTGCTCATAATATGTTCTTATAATTGCTTGTATTTCTTTGGTGTTGGTTGTGATCTCTCCTCTTTCATTCATGATTTTGTTGATTTGGGTCATTTCTCTTCTCTTTTTGATAAGTCTGGCCAGGGGCTTATCAATCTTGTTAATTCTTTCAAAGAACCAGCTCCTAGTTTCGTTGATCTGTTCTACTGTTCTTTTGGTTTCTATTTCATTGATTTCTGCTCTGATCTTTATTATTTCTCTTCTCCTGCTGGGTTTAGGCTTTATTTGCTGTTCTTTCTCCAGCTCCTTTAGGTGTGGGGTTAGGTTGTGTACTTGAGACCTTTCTTGTTTCTTGAGAAAGGCTTGTATTGCTATATACTTTCCTCTTAGGACTGCCTTTGCTGCGTCCCAAAGATTTTGAATAGTTGTGTTTTCATTTTCATTGGTTTCCATGTATTTTTTTAATTCTTCTTTAATTTCCTGGTTGACCCATTCATTCTTCAGTAGGATGCTCTTTAGCCTCCATGTATTTGAGTTCTTTCCGACTTTCCTCTTGTGATTGAGTTCTAGTTTCAAAGCATTGTGGTCTAAAAATAGTCAGGGGATGATCCCAATCTTTTGGTACCGGTTGAGACCTGATTTATGACCTAGGATGTGATCTATTCTGGAGAATGTTCCATGGGCACTAGAGAAGAATGTGTATTCCGTTGCTTTGGGGTGGAATGTTCTGAATATGTCTGTGAAGTCCATTTGGTCCAGTGTGTCATTTAAAGTCTTTATTTCCTTGTTGATCTTTTGCTTAGACGATCTGTCCATTTCAGTGAGGGGGGTGTTAAAGTCCCCCACTATTATTGTATTGTTGTCGATGTGTTTCTTTGCTTTTGTTATTAATTGGCTTATATAATTGGCTGCTCCCATGTTAGGGGCATAGATATTTACAATTGTTAGATCTTCTTGTTGGATAGATCCTTTAAGTAGGATATAATGTCCTTCCTCATCTCTTATTACAGTCTTTGGTTTAAAATGTCATTTACATTATTAAAGTGTTATGAATGTAAAGGAACTGAATTCTATTACACTGCCTTTTTTTTTTTTTTTCTTTTCTATTTGTACTCTAAGAAAGGACTTCAGGGTGAAAACTTTTTTTTACTCAAAAGGTCAGAATGAATTCAAAAATTATTGAAAGCCTCACTTAAGGTCTTCCCACATTCAATCTTATCAACTTTCTAAAAATTTCACTCTTCACACAACAACCAAAATAATCTCTTTAAAATTCAATGGTCGATCACTCCTTTTCAGTAACTTCCCAGCTCTTAGAATAAAGATCAAAGTCCTTAATTTGGTTTACAAGACCATAAGTGATCTAATAGTTTTCTTTCTAGCTTCAAGTCTTGCCAAACTCCCTCTTGATCTCTGAACTCCAATCATGGAAATCTTCTAGTTCCATGGATATCCCACATCCTCTCCACCACAGTGCCTTTCAACATGCTGGTCCCAAAGCTTAGAATGTGCTACCTCATGTACCGCTGTCACTACTCATCCATCATATCTCCATACAAGTGACTTCCTCAGACAAGCCTTCCTGTTACAAGTCAGTTCAATCCTGTTTATGTCCTGTTCCTATGGCTCCCTATACTTTTCCTTTTTGCCATTAACATGGCCAGTAAATTAATATTTATGATCGACCACTATCCCAAAGGCTTCGCAAGGACAGGGCATCTCTCTTCTGGTCTTGTTTGAATTTCTAGTGTCTATTACTGGAACTGTTTGTTGTGTCTTAGCTTGGGCTGCCTTAACAAAATACCACAGCCTGTGTGGCTTAAACAGAAGACATTTATCCTTCACGGTTCTGGATGCTAGAAATCTGAGATCAAAGTGGCAGCATGCTCAGATACTGATAAGACATCCCTTCTTAGCTTGCAGATGGCCCCCTTCTCACTGAGAGCACACATGGTGGACGGAAAGAGAGATCTCTCTCTTCTTCTTATAAGGACACAGTCTTTTCAGGTTAGGGCCCTATCCTTAAGATCTCATTTAACTTTAATTACCTCCTAAAGACCCAGCTCCAGATACAAACACACTAGGGAATAAGACTTCACCATGAGCTTGTAGAGGAGATACCATTAAGTCTACAGCATGTGGAAAGATTAAGTATGAAATAAATATATGCCGACACTAACAAAAGGGAACATAAAAATATTTAAAAATAAGCAATATGATTTACTTCAACATTATGGCCATCAAAAGAAAGATAACATCAGGTTAATAAAGTCAGAGAGAAAATGAACAAAATATGTAGCCAAAAAAGGCGGGAGAGATGTATAACCCAATACTCAATTCAACATTCAGTGATCATTTCATGGCCACCTTGGTGCTGGCAATGGAGTTTTAAAGCTGAACCACCTCACAGTCTGTAACTGAAAAAGAGTCATAACCCAATAATTATAATGCTTTAAATTAAGTGTTGGACCATTCCTCAGTCTCCCATTTTCCTCAACTCACCAGAACCTGGTACTTGGCCTTCAACTCTCTCAACTACAGTAAACCTTGACCTCCTCTTTGCTAAAGCCAACGTACACTATTAATTGTCATGCAGGGTCTCTACATATGGCCAGTTTGTATGCCAATTCTACCCAAATCTGGAGGGCACCCTTCACAGACCAGCACCCTGCAGAACTGTGCAGTGTACAACCTGCACTCCGAAGCCCGTGTCTGGTCTTTGACGTCGCCGCACGATACCCAGTGCTATTAACTAATCCCTCTTCCTAGGAGATACTCATCCACTGAATTGTGTAACACTGTATCCTGATTTTCAGTCCTACCTTTCTTGCTCCTCTTTCTTTCTACTGTGTGCACTTCGTTTTTTTCTGTCCATCCTTTAAATGCTCCTAGGCCCTCTTTCTCACTCCATTCGCAGCACGCATGGTGATCTCATGTACTGTCACAATTGCACTCTCCGCTTGTATGCTGATGACTCTCAAATCCACACTTTTAGTTCTCAATCTCTCTGTTCTCAATCCCATATCCTTAGAATCCGCAGCCTCCTACAAATCTCTATTGGAATGTTCTATCAGCCATATAAACTTGAAATGTCCAAAGCTGTATCAAAACTGACTAAAGAACTAAAACTGAGGAGATACCATTCTTAACCACTGGCCAAGACTTCACAAATGGAGAGCATTTCTGTCATTTCATTTTTATGTTTTTTAGGGTTTCTGTTATGTTGATTATGGTTTTGGTTCTTGCTCATATTTCATGTATCTCAGGCCTAAAGGGTGGGTAGGAGCCCCTTTTCTCTTGTGGACATTGTAAACTGTCTCAAAATTCCATTTCAAATTCCCTCTTGCATGCCTTACTACCTGTCAGTGGCTGGAAAGCTGAAGTTCAAATGTCCCAGATTCCCTTACAGCTCAAGTTCCACACATGACCTACCTTCCACCAAGCTGATAGACCTTCTCAGTATTATGAAAGCAGAAGTGATGGCTGCATCTGTGCTGTTTCCTCTAGTAAGCTTGGTTTTGAAGGCATTTGGTTATTCTGCAGCAAAAGTTACTGTGATGCCAGTATCCAGTTTTGTGGGACTGAAAAGCAGACTGTGAGACCTCCATTTCCTGGCATGCACAGGGCTAAAGAAATGTGGTCCTTGAGCCAAAAGTTATGGATGCTGTCTCCCAGTTTCCTGATCTTCTATGTTCTTCTGAGGGCCATTTCAAGTCTGCATGGGGTGCTGAAGACAGGAAACACAGTCCGAGGTTCACTCAGGGTGAGGAGATTCTAAGGGGACCTCCTACATAAAGTTGGGTTATAATCTCAGTGTAAGGGTGAACGAGCAATAAATGTGTTGTTCAGAGGAAGACAGAAGGAAACTTGCTAATGTCAACTTTGGTATTCAGTAAAAGGAAAGGAAAAAATCTTCCCCTCAGGGCACAGAAGAATTTCTTAAACAAAAAGTACAAAACACGAAGGAGATGACTAATAAATTCAACTAAGTACATGATGAACTTCTGTTCATTAAAAATTACCACAAAGAGTGAAATACAAGTTACACAAACTGGCCAAAGATATTTGCAATAGACAAATCAATAAAGGATTAGTATTTAGAATACAAACAAAAACAAAAAAACCTTTAAGAAACCAAAGCAAAACCACCTACTAAAAAATAGGCAAGAAAAAAAAATACCCTTTTACAGAAAACACAAAGAGCCTCAGAGGTAAGATGTTGAGTGCTAGGGACGATGGGGGGTGATAAGCAATGCTCAACCACCGCTGGTAACACTGTCAGTGGAAACAGCTTAGCGCTGCCCAGTGAGGCGGAGTGGGCACACGCCTGAGGACGCTGCTGCATTTACTCTTACAACTTCGCTCCTGCCCATGTGTGCCAAGGTATGTACAAGAGCTCACAACAGTACTATTTATAAGAGCAAAACTCTATAAGACTCAAATGTCTATCAAAGGTGGAATGAATTATACACTGATATGTCAATTCGCCGGAATACTACACCAAAGTGAGAACAAACGGGAACTGTACTAAACATGGCGATTTAAGTGAAAGCAACAATTCCTGGAAGAAGACCCACTTACAGTGTGATTTCATTTACAGAAATTAAAACAACACAACACTTTCAGAAACAATTTTATACACATGTATTTTTTTTTCTTTTTTTTATTCTTATGTTAATCCCCATACATTACATCATTAGTTTTATATACACATGTATTTTTAACTGCATAGTTTTGTAGGCAATAAAGATAATAGGTGATAAATTTAGCATTCTTTCAGCATAGTATCTGATAAAATTATGTTTAGAATCCGTATTTTATTTTAGTTTCCTTTAATTAAAACTGACCTCTTGTTCGTTAGTAATTTTTATGAAATGTTTCCATTTGTAAAATGTAAAGCGTTTCTATAGTTTAAAGAAAGATTGAAAGAGAAACAAATACCAATATACCCACTACTCAGTTTAATTAATATATGACCACTACCTCAGAAGCCCCTTTAGGATCCTTGATTACAGACTCCTTCTCCTAGACTTAACAATGACACTGACTTATTCTGAAGCTTAGTTTTTAGTAGGTTTTATGTATGTATGTCTTATTTTGCATGTGTATATTTTAATATTTTATGGAAATACAAACATTGAATATAGATTTATTTCTATAAATATATATTTAACATAAATTATTTTATGTATTTTTTATCTTATAAGACAGTTTCAATAGCTGTATATGTCTATGTATATATATAAAAGTATACATATACATCTTATTTATTTATTTTTTTTAAGATTTTATTTATTTGACAGAGAGAAACACAGAGAAAGAGGGAACACAAGCAGGGGGAGTGGAAGAGGGAGAAGCAGGCTTCCCACCGAGCAGAGAGCCCGACGCGGGGCTCGATCCCAGGACGCTGGGATCATGACCTGAGCTGAAGGCAGACGCTTAACGACTGAGCCACCCAGGCGCCCCAATATACATTTTATTTTAAATATGAAGCTATGCTGACAAAAATGCAGGTCAGTGGTTACCTGGGGCTGGGCATGGGTGCAGGGCAAATGGGCCTAAGGAAAATGCCTGGAGTAATGGAAAGTTTTTAAACTATATTGTAGTGATGGCTGCCCAACTCAAAATTTACTAAAAATCATTTAACTGTATTCTTACAATGGATGAATTTTATGGCTTACAAATTATACTTAAAAAGTTTTATGTGTGTGTGTGTTTATTTTATTTATTTTTTTTGTTCTTCTGGGAAGCCTTCCATAACTAGCCCAGGGAGCAGTTGGTTCACATCCCTTTGTTACTGTACTTATCAAATCAGGATACGCTGCTTGGCCTGTTTTCAACTAGGTTTAAAGCTCCTAAAAAAAATAAAATAAAAAATAAATACAAAATAAAGCTCCTAGAGAACTAGAATGTTTTTTTTTTTTTTTTGTATTCTGCATCACTCTCTTCCACAACCCATGCCAATACCTCCTAAAGTAGCACTTAAAATTTTCTGGCTCATTAAATAACTATTAAATGAATTAATGACTCAGAGTTCTGCAGGTAAATAAAAGTATCAGCCACCATATTGAGAAGGTGTGAAATTGCATGATATCCTGAGGGAGGAACAAAGGGAGCAAAGAGAGGGTGCAGTTTAGACTACTTGCCCCAGCCCTTCAATGTCAGGTCCAATTCTAGCTGCACTGCTTAGAAAAAGTATCGTCTGGGGCAAATTATTTAATTGTGCCTCAGTTTCCTTATCTATGAAGTGCAGATTATCTCCCTCGAGACAGTCTATTCTTATACATAAGGAATAATATGAAACACTTAAAACAATGCCTAATCAATAAACACATAAAAAGGTACTTGACATCATTTATCAGTCGGGAAATACAAATTAAAACAATAATGATATACCAGTATACATCTACCAGAATGGCTAAAATTACAAAGTCTGAAAAAGGGCTGACAAAGATGTAGAGCAACTGAAATTCTCATCATTGCTGTTTGAAATTAACATTCACTTTGGAAAATCGCTACCAGTTTCTAAAAAAAAATTAAAATATACCTGCTCTAACGACCCAGGAAGGAATACTGACCAATGAAGTTTAGGAAGATTCAGCTTGGAACATGAAGGACTGTGACTGACTTCCCAACAGAACCCTGGAAAGCTCCCTAATTTAGATTTTGCATGACAGAAAAAGGCAGGCATGAGAAGGCCTAGTTACTGCCTTTTAGGATTGCAGTTGAGATTTGCATGCCTATAAAGTGAATTAATATTTGTAAAGCATTTAGAAACAATGCCTGACTTAGCAATGTTATACTAGTATTTGGTAAATAGATTTTTTAAAAAAATACCTATTCTGTGGGCCCTCAGAATTTATTCCTATATATATATACCAAAAAAGAAAAAAACAAAACACACAGAAAGTCTTTTACAAGAATATTGATAGAAGTTTTATTCATAACCCAAAACTAGAAATTCAAATATCCAACAAGAGACAAAAATTGATAAATTGTGGTATACCCATAAATGATAAATGGCATTACTCAGTAAAAACAAAACAAAAACCCCCAAAAAACTACAAATACAAAACATAAATGAATCTCTAAAACATCATGCTAAGAAAAATAAGTCAGGTACAAAAGAGTACATGCTGTATGTTTCCATGTGAATGAAGGTGAAGAACAGGCAAAACCCGTGCACGGTGATAGACACATCAGTATAGTGATTGTCCTATGAGAGGGAGGGAGAGAGAGAGAGGAGAGGAGAGAACTGGCTGGAACAGGGTAAGACAACTTTCTGGAGTGATGGGAATTTATACCTTGATCTGATTCACAGCAGGAAGGACTGAAAAAATTTATCAATTTGTATACTTAATTTTTTTTTTTACTCTATGTAAATAATACCCAGCAAAATACTCTTAGCAAAAGTTTTCTCCCCCCAGTTAAAATGTTTTGCCAGTTTTTGAGAAGTATCTGGTATGTAGTAAGTATGCAACTAAAATTATCTACTATTATCAATTCCAGTTGGGTAATTTGTTAGGGTGGTAAGGAAATAATCATGATTACACATGGCTGAGGCAAAAAACCAAAACTAACAAAAACCAAAATCTGAGTGTCTCTCAAAGAAGGGGAAACAAACAATGACAGGTGATTATAGCCATTGTATTGAAAGGAGAGCTCCCTATAAAGTCTATGGATTACTATCTAGTTTGTATTTCTCTCATACTGCCTCTTCCATAATGCTTAGAGCAGTTTAGGAATTTTATTTTTATCGTTTAAAAACCATTTATTTTTACCCGGATGTCCAATTAAATGCTTTTAAATATTTAGATTTTCCTATTGACTTTCAAATTACACATTAACTTCCTCTTCTAGGCCCATATTGAATATATATATATATGCACACAAATATATACATATGTATTTATACATATATAAAAAAAATAGGTTTTCCATTTCTTACCAGGATCTTGAACTTAATTATGACTAAGGTTCATTCATGGTGGGGATACGAAAAACACTGACCATTATCTTCAACTTACATCTAAAATATTGCACTTCAAACTTTAAGGGCATGTTAATGTTAGCAGGTAAAGGTGCAATTAATTTTAGCCATGGAAGATGGGATGCCTTCGGAACATCCCTTTGAAATGTTTCCAGTGGTAAAGTAAAATAAGGTAAAAGAACCTAAGCCAAGTGTTAAAGGATAGGTGTGCACCAGTGATGGTGCCCACAGCATCTGGATACTAGGAAAGTGTTTCAAGACCGGAGCTCCCAGTACTCACCGTAATCACTTGATTCTCAAGATATTTCATCAAACAACCAGAACTTGCTATACAGTTTTTACATTTCCAACAACGAAGAATACTTATGTCTTCTTGATTATGATTTTGAGTTATCAATTCTTCACTTCTTTTCATCTGTGGAAAAATTAATACAGTTTTTAAAATGTTGAACTGTGTCAGATTAAATGTGATTTTCTAAACCGTAACCACAACATTAGCTACATGTGGATCAGAAGAAAGAGAATTATCATTTAATGAGGTGCCTACTAGTTACCAGGTCTTAGGCTAGTGGCACTCTATAAACTATGTCCTGGATTGAAAATTCCATTTAATTATGATGATGATGCATTTTGTTAGTGACTACCGGCTTATTTTATTTTTGCAGAACATATTATGTCTATTTATTTCCACCTTTCTCTCACTAAAAGTCATAAAAGGCAACTGCTGAAGGGCCAATTAAGTAAGTTAATGCAGGGGAGCCTGGGTGGCTCAGTCGTCAAGCATCTGCCTTCGGCTCAGGTCATGATCCCAGGGTCCTGGGATCGAGCCCCTCATTGAGCCCCTCATCGGGCTCCTTGCGCGGTGGGAAGCCTGCTTCTCCCTCTCCCACTCCCCCTGCTTGTGTTCCCTCTCACGCTATGTCTCTCTCTGTCAAATAAATAAAATCTTTAAAAAAAAAAAAAAAAGGTAAGTTAATGCAGTGGCTTTAAAAGAGTCCTAACAAAGAACTATAAATATTCTTCTAAACAGGAAGTTTTAAATACCCACAGCATTAAATTTGAAATATAATAGAATTTATTGAGTTGTAGTTAATTATGTGAAAATGGGGAGTACTTATTTTAAATTGATGGCAAAAATTCCTTATCCTGAATGCAGTAATTTCTCTTGTATATCGTACTCAATGGAATAGTTACTATACTACATCTTGTGGTATATGGAGTCAAACAAAAAGACTTAGAGAACAGCCCTACCAATTGCGTAGTCTATTTTTATACCTGAGATTTTTATGTAAATAATGTAAATTAGACCATTCTGGCAGAAGAGTTTCACACTAATAAGGATCCCAAAATAGGTGGAGTATATTTATTAACTAGCCTGGTAACAGTTTATTCGAAATAAAGGAAATGTCTACTAAGCTGTCCATAAGGGACTGACTAACTTCCCTGGCCACATTTCCCCATTTGTTAGCTCTGTCATTTTTCATTCATTCATTCATTCAACATTTACTGACAGCTAATCAAATGCCAAACAGTGAGTCAAACTCCGGGGGGGCAACAAGCTGAGTAACATGTATTTTCTGTCTTAGAGGTACTCACTGTGCTATAGCTCAACAGTTTTCCACCTGAGATCATTACATTCGCTTGAGAAGCTTTAAAAAATGATGCCTAGGCCCCACTCCTAGAAATTTTAACTTATTTGGAGATGGGGAGGGAATTAGGAGTGGGCACTTTTTAAAGTATGGTCAGGGTGAAGACAGAGATGTATTACAGAAGCTATTAACTAAATTGGAACAGCTGTTAAGGACGATAAAAGAGGGAACACTGATGAACCTTAACCACATTTAAAGGATTTAAGGAACCCTGCCTGGGAGGGCACAGCATGCCCCTCTTGCAGCCCATCTACCCCTGCCTGGGAGGGCACAGCATGGCCCTCTTGCAGCTAATCCCAGTTCTGTCTCCACGGACATCGTCAGAGCCCAACTCAGTCCAATTGCCTACCCTGTTTAAACTATGTCCTCAATAATTTCAATAATATCTTAATTTGCAAATGTCCTATCTCCTCCTGTTTGATGTGCCTTTCTTCATTGTTGAAACCCTCTCCTCTTTGGCACTCCTTTCTCCTCTCTTCATTCTTAGTGTCTTATGTCCTCATCTCCCTTTTAACCACAAGCGGCTCTCAGCCAAGAGTGGGGACTTGCAAGGAGGGGTCCTATCAGAATCAATGATGGAGAAACTCCCTATCTGCCTATGTTCCCCCCTCTCCCTAACATCCACACACATCTCCCGGTTCCTCCACCCCTCCCCCACATATCAACATTTTTCCATGCTTTCTTGGGATGCAAGTATGTAATTAGAAAAAATCCTGTAGGTGAGTCTAATCAGTATTCACTGAAAATCACTGATAATTACACTGTGTGACAAGTCTTACATCAATGATTTCTAAATCTGTATATCTCATTTTTGTCTTATTCCAAAGCTCTAGAGAAATAATTCCACTTCCAGATGTCAACTGCACATCTCTAAATGAATCTCTTTCAAGGGCCTTTGTACTGGCTGTTTGCTGTCTAGATCTGTGCTACCCCATAGGGTAGCCACTAGTCAGCTGTATTACTGAGCACTTCAGATGTCGCTAATTTCAACTGAGATGCGCAGTAAGCATAAAGTACACAGTGGATTTTGAATATTTAGTAGGAAAAAAGAATGCTAAATATCAATATTTTTACATTAATTTCACACTGAAATATTTTTTAATATAGAGTCAAGTAGACTATTTTGTAAAAATTAACTTCACTTGTTTTTTACTTTGACTACTACAATTTTCAAATTACATCTGTGACTTGTGTCATGCAGTTGGATGGGACCTCCTCCTCACAGGTGTGTGCCTCATTCTTATCACTCAGATCTGAGCTCAAAGTTATCCCTTAGTAGCATGGTATACTCAGCACCTGGGGGAGTTTATTTCAATGTAGGTCACAGGGCCACATTCCCAGAGGTTCTAGTTCAATGTTTCTATGGTAGGAAGTGGCATATTTAACAAGCACACTAGGTTATTATTAGGGTGATCCAAAGACCACACTTTGAGAGACACCACCCTACAGAATACAGTCTATGCTCCATATGTCAAAAAAGGTCCCTTAGGTGTAGCTCAAGGGATCTCTGTGATGAAACTGTTCTGAATCTGACTGCAGCGGTGTTCATATGAATCTATACATGTGATAAACTGCCCAGAACTAAATACACCCCCCCCCACACACACACACGAGTGCATGTAATTGGTGAGATCTGAATAAAGTAAATGATTTGAAGGGTATACAGGATCTCTCCATGAATCTATAATTCACAATTCACAGTCAGATCTACAACTATCTCGAAAGGAAAAGTTAAAAAAAATTTTTTTTACCACATACATTAATAACTCAAAATTTTTAAAAGTCATAGTATTTTTACCAATTCAATGTCCTGGCATACTTATATAATCCTCTATACTGCCTTTTTTCAATACTTTTGGCTGCATACTTTTTGATTGCCTCTTTGTACAAGGAATATTTTCTATAAGGAGAGTAAGAATATCATATAGTCTTTCTTCTTCAAAAAAAAAAAAAGCAAAAAGCAAAAACCAAAGCCTCTTTATACCCTTAAAATCGGACTCCCAACTGTTTCTCAAATCTTGGCATCCCCTCCATGAACACTCCACCAACACTAATGCAGATCTTTGTGCGCTTCCCTAAAATTACCTTTTTCGCGTTCATACTTTCAATTTGCTGTTCTCTCTTCCTATAATATCATTTCTCTTTCCCCTGACTTTATGTTAAGAAACACTTTTTACCCTTTAAGGCTAAACTCAAATTTTTCTTTCACAGATGCTTCCCAGGAAAATACAATTACACCGTCTTCCATGTTCCTATAGTACTTCACACACACCTCTATGGCAGCACTAGTCATGCTGCATCACACTTATCTCTGCGTACGTGTGTCCTATCAATAACTACAAGTTCCTAAAAAGCACAGTATTCTATTCAACTCTATATTCTTCCAACCAAACATGGTACCTGGCACCAAAAAAGACACTCAACAAACGTTTGTTGAAATCGAATCAACAAGATCTGGGAGACAGCTCAGCTCACACAAAGTCTTTTTCCAATACCAAGTGTTAAGTATGTCTGGCCAACTGTCAGTGGGATAAATCAAATAGAGATCCTATTGTAAAATGTGAGGAGCCCAAGAAATAAAGCTATGTTTATATATATATATATATATATCTTAGCTTAAAAGGAGAATTGGAGGTTACCCAACAGCGATATAAGAGAGCTGAGGTGGCTTCTGTCAAAGAATTTATGCTAAAAGAGTCAAATATGGTAAATGAACCTATTAACAAAATGGTAGTCTTTGAATAAATCTGAACACAGCATCTTCATTGGCTGATAACTCAAACTCATCCCACCTCAGCACCCTAGATGCTAGTAGTAGTTCTAGGAAGAGGGAACTGTATAAGTAAACTAGTGCAAACTGGTTTCTTAACTCTGTGATACCCTGGGGTCCAAACAATTTTGGGTAGCACACATCTGCACCACATAGCTTTTTAATACTTTGAGGACTTTGGGGTAGCAACTAGAGTACTACAGAAGCAAACAAAAAAGGAACAGAGATAGGTGATCTTGGCAAATAGTACAATACAAAAATGAACTAACTGCCGAGTGCATATGGCTGTCTCACAATGCTCAGAAATACATACAGGGACTGTTCAGAGGGGCTGGGTTCTGAGTCAACAGATGCAGAGGACAAACTGTAGAATTCTGATATTATTGTTCATATGACTACAGTGCAACTTACAAGTGCGTAAGGCCTTAAGAATTCAGGTATGGGGTGCCTGGGTGGCTAAGTCAGTTAAGCGTCTGACTCTTGATTTCTGTTCAGGTCATGATCTCAGGGTCATGGGATCAAGCCGTGCATAGAGCTCTGCGCTCAGTGGGGAGTCTGCTTGAGGATTCTCTCTCTCCCTCTCCTTCTGCCCCTCCCGCTGCTTACACTCACTCTCTCTCTCCCTCTTTCTCTGGCTCTCTAAAATAAATTAAAAAAAAAAAAAAAAAGAATTCAGGCATAGTAGTCTCTGGCTGCTTTTCTCACAAATCCTAGTCCTCATTTCTTACTCCAGTTCTGGTCAGATCAGATATATACATTTTTCTAACATGGAATGCTGCCCTTGGACCCTAGTTCTTCCCACCATGTCAGTCTTTGTCATGCTAACCTTCTTATCTCCTATCCCACACCTGTCTCTTGGACCAAGCTAGCTACTAATACCTGCTTGATTTTCTCCATGTTGCCTGTTCATAGATTTCCCCTTGGCTGTACCTCACTACCTATCCTGATACTCTCATCACTTTCTGGTATTTCCTCAATGCACTGGGCATTTGGAAAATAATGTTTTCTTGAGTTATGCATATCTCCCAAATATCAACACATTTCATTACAGAATATCACAAAGGTCACATGAGTTAATATCACCACCACCCCCAGCAAAAAAGTTATTTAAATATTGGGCCATAGTCAAGCTCATAGTGGTGGATACAAGTTTTCCAAAGTGCTCATTTTTGTTTAAAGCTAAAATTCCATCACTTGAAATAAAGACTGCCAAATATCCAAGTCCAAAGAACCATGGTTTGTCAATCATTTAAGTAAAAATGGTATGCCATGGAAAGGTGTATGGTTCAGCTCTCAACTAAAACACCTGAAAGGGCTTTTCCTCAAGACCACCATCAGCTTTTAGCATACTGTAGAAGTGCTTTATGCAGGGACGCCTGGGTGGCTCAGTTGGTTAAGCATCTGCCTTCAGCTAAGGTCATAATCCCAGCGTCCTGGGATCAAGTCCAGCATCAAGCTCCTTGCTCAGCGGGGAGGCTGCTTCTCCCTCGCCTTGCTTGTGTGTGCGCTCGCGCTCTCTCTCTCATTCTCTCTCTCCTGGACAAATAAGTAAAATCTTAAAAAAAAAAAAAAAAAAAAAAGTGCTTTATGCAGTCTTTCTTTTTTTACTCACATAGAGCATTAAAAAGGTATTTCAGAGGAAAGATTTAAGATCAATAATATGTACCACTTCAATAAGCAGTTTTTTTAACTGCATATGAGGGTAGTGAAGAATAAAATGACTACTAGTATAGTTTGTCATCAATGCCTTGATTCTCCTAAGGGACCAGGAGTTTTAATCACTATTGTTTTTGCATTAATGAAAATGTTAACACATTACAAAATTTTAGGCAAATGACATCTTAATATTACCAAGAAAACAGTTTGGCCAGATTCTCTGAAAGGTCTTAGAGACACAAGGGACTATGGACCACATTTTGAGAACTTCTATTTTATGTAAAACTGCTGTCCCCAAAATGTTGCCTATGAAAATTTTATTTCTCACCAATACCTTTTAAAATATTTAAGAAGGATGTATGAGTCCCTATGAAGAAATGTATTTATAATGAATTAAGCTGAAATTTTCTGTAAAGCTAACAACTGAATTATAAACTCCATAAAGAAGCTTCATTCCTGTCTATTTCTATTTACCACTTTTCCTGGTAAAATATCAGTATTTGGTACAGAACTAATTCCACACTCCTGGGTCTTCAAGATTTGCTCACTTTCGCTGTTGTTCATGAGCTTAAACTGGACCTGAAGTGGACAAAATTATCAATTTTAAAAATTAACCTAAAATTAGAAAACATGAATAAACCACTTAACAACTTTAAAAACTAAAACAGAACTCAAAATATTGTCTCCAAAACCCATAAAAAATAGGGAGGGAGGTCCAGACAAAAATGATCTAATTGGCAAATTTTACTGATCCTTTAAGAAATGGGTAGTCTTTATAACTTATGTAACTATATAACTTATATAAAAGAAAGACTAGCTCCGAAAATATAACTTTTACCTATCAGGTAGACAAGGATACATAAAACAAGGTGAGTATAAGAAAATTATATACCAATTTATTTATGAACATAGATGCTAGAAGCCTAAATAAGATAGTAGCCAACAGAACCCATCAATTAAAAGAAAAAAGTATTTTGACCAACTAAGATTATTTTCAGAAATTCAAGGAAGGTACAAAATAGAAAAGAAATCTATTCAATATATTCAACAAACTAAAAGATTCAAAGAAAAAAACCACACAACCACCTTAAAAGACGTAAAATAAAACTTGTGAAATTCCACACTTAATCACCATTAAAAAATGAAAATACTTAGCATTGTAGAAATAGAAGGAAGTTTCCTTAACTTGACAAGGAGGGAATTTATTGAAAACTTTAGTAATTATAATACTTGATCACAAAACTTTTAAAAGTATCCCCTGAAAATCAAGAAAAGAAGACAATGATGCTCACTATTCACCATATTATTCAACTTCATAGCAGAACTACTAGCTAACACAATAGAAGGAACTTAAAAGGTTTAAGGACAGAAAAGAGTTAATAAGTGAAAACGAAACTAAATTTCTTTTCTAATAAACGATATCCTTTTTTTTCTTTTTTGTGCTGCAGATGTTTCCATCTTCTTAGGACTACATAAATCACAGTGGTTAGCAAGTTTGTTCTTGATACTGAGGAGAAAATGTCTGGATAAACATTTCTACCGCACGCGCGTGCACGCACGCACACACGATTTCTTTGTTCCCTTACCACATTGCTCATTCTCTTGATTTTCATCTCAACTACATCACTTTTATTTACGTGGTACTGTATATAAAACTTTCATATATCGGTATATGTATTTGGCTTAAAATGTTTAAATTCAACTTTAAAAAAAGATTTTATTTATTTATTTTAAAGAGAGAAAGAGAAAGAGAGCATGCGCTCTTGAGCAGGGGGAGGGGCAGAGGAAGAGGGAGAGAGAGAATCCCAAGCCGACTCCACCCTGAGCACGGAGCCTGGCCCGGGGCTTGATCTCATGACCCTGAGATCATGACCTGAGCTGAAATCAAAAGAGTTGGACCCTTACCGGACTGAGCCACCCAGGCGCCCCGGAATTCAACTTTCTGATTTACATTCAATACTTCCAGTATTAGTAGTGAGCAGAAGGACACCCCCTTCCCCAAGTACATTTCTTACCAGTTTACATGGTAAGAATAAAAATCATGGAAAATATTCTCTCACCTGTTTTCCTTATTGGAAGGACATAGTGTGCTGCTCAAAGAAATCTTCTAGAACACAATGTTACATTTAAAAATAAGGTATTGCAGTACTAGTAATGTACTAATTCTAATGTAGTATTGGTTTCTCAGTCTGGGTACTTACTTACTGGTACATGTACTCACTTTGTGAAAATTCATCAGGCTGTACACTTGTGATCCATTTCCTTTTCTCTATGTAACAACTTTCAATATAAAAATTACTTTAAAAACTTGCAGTGACTTTAAGTCAGTGCCTGTTTCCCTCTCCCCTACCATATAATCCCACGGTTGCCTCTATTTGAGAACAGTGGGTAAAGAATGCTCAATATGGAGCAATATCTATAGTGGCAACTTTCATCATCTAGTCCTGGTTACGAGGTCAGTTTTTATGATAGGTGAAAGTAAAGGAATTCCAGTGGGAATGGGACTAGGAATCAGAGATGTGTTTTCCTACCTCTGTTTAGAGCGGGATTACTTACCCTTTACCAAGGAAAAATTGGAGAATACAGAAAATGTAGCAATGTGCCCCTGCTGGTCTCTCATTATAAAACTGATGTGCCAAAAATCAGTTTATACATGGATACAGTCCTAGCCCCTTTCACCACCAAAGAATTGGTTAAATGCTAAAGAAGCCTTTTGTAATCCAAATCCTGAACAAGTTGGAATGGGTCAAGATAGAAAAACCTAATGTTAAGACCCCTCACATAAGCATAATAGTGCGCAATGTGCTACTCTTCACCCCAACTTCAAGTTTAACACATCAGACAACAACAAAAAACCATTTTTGTGTTTCATGCATAGAACTTTGTATTCTAACTTTTCTATCAAAATAGTAAAAAAAGAGACAGTTTTAAATTAGTGATTTCCAGCAGTTTCATCATCTTTATATATTATTACCTAATATTTGGGCAGAGAGAGGGAGGGATGAATAGGTGGAACACAGGGGAATTTTTGGGCAGCGAAACTACAGTTTAGAATACTAGAATAGTGGATACATGATGTTATATGTGTGTTAAAACCTACAGAACCATATACAACACAAAGAGCAAACCCTAATGTAAACAGTGGACTTTAGTTAATAATATATCAATATCCGTTCATTAATTATAACAAGCGTTATCACACTAACAGTAGATGTTAATAGGAGAAACTGTACAGGGGGAGAAGAATACATGGGAGCTTTCTTTACTTCCTGCTCATTTTCTTTTTTTTTTGTTAAGCTAAAACTGCTCTAAAAATAAAGTCCATTAAAAAATATATAATTATTTTGATGTCTAATAATAGCATTATTTACTCAAAGTTATTAGCATTCGTTAACAAAACAAGGTAAATTTATTTTTGCCTTGGTTACTTAAATAATTCAAAATAGCTCTTCCTCTGAAATTTGATATAGTTTTTTTAAATATAAGAACAATTTCTACATTGTAGAACAGGTATGATACCTGTTTTGGTTTACTTGGGATACTGTAACAGAATACCACAGACTGGGTGGCTTAAACAAGAGAAATTTATTTGCTCACAGTTCTGGAGACTAGAAATCCACTATCAGGGTGCCAGGAATTTGGGTCTCTCTACCTTCCAGACAGCTGCTTTTGCCCTGGATCTTCACATGGCCTTTCCACTGTCCATTTCTGGTGCCTCTTCCCATTCTTATAAGGATAACAGTCCTATTAGATTATGGCCTTACCCTTATGACCTCATTTAAACTTAGTTACATCTTTGAAGGCCCTTTCTCCAAATACCATCATATTGGGGGTTAGTGTTTGAACAGATGGATTTGGTGGGGTAGGTGGGGGGGGGGGGGCAGAGTTCAGTCCATAACATTTCTTCCTCTGGTACCCAAAATGCATGGCCTCCTCACATGCAAAATACATGCACCCTATCCTAATAGCTACAAAAATCTTAACCCATTCCAGAATCAATTCCAAGTAGCATCTAAGTCAACTATGGGTGACATTTGAAGTATTGCTGAGGCAAAACTCTTCTACAGCTGTGAACCTGTGAAACCAGAACAATTATGTGCTTCTAAAATACAATGGTGGGACAGGCAGAGGGCAGACTCCGTTCTATGCATGAAATACAAAAAGGTCTTTTTTTGTTGTCTGACTGATGTGTTCAGCTTTAAAAAAAAAGTCAGTGTAAAGAGAAAAATCTGAAAGAAAAGAGGAGACAAGTCCCAGGCAAGTCTAAAACCCAGCAAGTCAAATTTCATTGGATATTAAGGCTCAAAAATAATTCTCTTGCGCTCACTGCTCTGCCCTTGAGGGCCCACCGAGGTGGTGGTTTTGTCTTCTGTCCACTGCACAGGTGGCTCGGTACCTTGACCATGGGAGGCAGTCTTGCCCCCGAGGCTATGGGCAATGACAGCCTGGCCAGACGAAACTGCACAGGAGGCCCCACAGTATGAAACTCAGGAGGGCATAGCCTTGGCCCCTGGGCCTGTGTACTCAGGGCCTGCAAAGGCAGTGGCCATCCTGCTGATCTCAGTTACCCTCAGGGTCATTCTTCCCTTTTCTTGAAGGATAAGATATGCTCACAGCTGGGTAGCTCTCTTGTCCTGTTTTATAGGATCCCATAAATTTAAAAGCCTTTCTTCCCTCTGTCCCCTTCAGTTCAAACTGGCAGTGTCTCTGCTGGTATCTCATCTCTATTCTCTGTGTTTGTAGAGAAGGCTAATTAGATGCAAAGGCATTCTCTTTTTGGAGGAATTAGACAACATACCTATTGGATTAGGGCCCGATCCTATGACCTCTTTTAACCTTAATTACCTCCTTAAAGGCCCTTACTCCAAATAAAGTTACATTAGGGGTTAGGGCTTCAACATATGGATATGGGGGCGGGGAGACAGTTCAGTCCATAATAGTACCTAGAGATACCAAGCCAATTTTCTCAACTTTCACATTATTAGAATGCTCATGTTTTATTGTGTTTCCTGTTAAAGAATGTGTAAAATAAAAGTTCTGGCATAAAAGAAAAAAATACTTAGTTCATAATTCCTCAAAAGGCAAAAGTTATCTGTTAGTGAAAAAGAAAGAAATACGGCCAAAGAATGTACAGGTCCCTTATCAATTATTTATGAATTTCTTAAAAATTAGAACCAAAGGACGTAAAATTGGTAAAAATGTGATACGAGTAATACATACCAAATTAGAAAATAAAACCCTAAACTGATCTAGCCAATTCAAACCATCTCAGAGCAAATAACATTTCTAACTTTTTTTTTTAAGAAAAAACTAATGAAACTATACTACAGTAAGAGTTGATGTCAACCTCAACTCTCAATACCATGTTAACTCAGGATCATGTTACTATTATGTTATCTAAATGATGAGGCATCTATATCTCTCATATCTGCTGAAGACTGGCTTGGAAGCAGTAGGCCATAGATAAATATGACAGTGGGAGTCTATTTTCTGCTGATGAGATAGGATTCCTCTTTAATGTACAACCAAAACAGACATTAGCTCTTATAAAGGAATGATTACATGGAGGAAAAATAAATAGAGACAGTCAGTCTTAACTCTGTTGCAATGATGACAGCAGTAAAAAATTTCTATTAAATTTGAGTATTTATTTTTTTTAAAAAAGGATTTTATTTATTGATATGAGAGAGTAGGAGAGAGCATGAGCAGGGGTGGGACAGAGGGAGAGGGAGAAGCAGACTCCCCACTGAGCAGGGAGCCAGACGTAGGGCTTGACCCCAGGACCCTGGGATCATGACCTGAGCTGAAGGCAGACACTTAACCCAGTGAGCCACCCAGGCATCAAGTAGTTCATATATATGTGTGTGTATATATATATATATATATATATCATATATAGGTATATATACCTATATATGATATAAATATATATCTTTCCTATATATATGAAGTTAATAAAAATGTACTGATGTCTGGCAGGATTTTTTTAGAGAATGACTACTAAAATCAGAGAAAATGACTTGCAAAATAGGTATATTCCACTACTGGTTAAGGAACACACTGGTCATACCTTCTGGGGGCTTAAATTAAAAATATGTATATGATTTTTTTTGCTTAAAAGCATCATGGTGTATTTTCAGCTTTTAGACTAAGGCATAGTTTGTCAGCTAAAGGTTGTATACTGGAAGTGTTTGGTACATTATGTCTCCATAAAATGAGAAGGATTATTCCTTTTGTAATATAAAAAGCAGAATGTTCTTAATGAAAGAGAAATCTCATTGTTATATAGGACACAGTAACCCCAGAAGTAATCCACAACTATTTCACAGAAGTGGGCTTTGGAACCATGATTGTGAACATGAATAGGACATCTGATGTAGTAAATCTAATGAAAATAACCTGCACAGATATTATTTTGTTCACTGATGCCAGGTCGGCTCCCCTTGCTCATGGTCGATCTTGATGTGTGTTGTCAACACAGAAGAATAAAATGTGCCCAAATCCAAGCAAGCCAAAGTAAAGAA
Source organism: Neomonachus schauinslandi (assembly GCF_002201575.2). NCBI lineage: Eukaryota > Metazoa > Chordata > Mammalia > Carnivora > Phocidae > Neomonachus > Neomonachus schauinslandi. The sequence continues at coordinate 45,867,241 of NC_058409.1, read as the reverse complement.
GTATCAATAACACTGTAATCAATTGTCAGTAAAAAGTTACAAAAATATAAATGACTTAGTTTTCAAAGTAATAAACAGTCACTACATTTGTTTGTGACCTGTATAATAACACATCAGGACCCAAAAGTAACCTTATGTTAAGCAGAAATTAAAAAGGGGTCTTACAGATACGACTAGATTCCTATGGAATTTATATGCCTCATGTGGCTTAGTAGTTCTTTCTAGAACACACGTTATTTAGTGAAAGCTAGCTTACAATTCAGCGTTCCTCTTCTATTAGTTTTCAGTCTCTCTCAAGGGTATCAGATCCCATATAAGTACAAGTAAGGGACTGAATTGGGTGATTTCTAAACTGCCAATCCTGCAGTTCTAGACTTAGTAGCTATAGAGACTAAAATGGCAATCAGAGCCAGCAAATTATTAATTCTAAAAATATCTAAGTCACAAATCACAGAGAGAGCACTCAGTCTTCTTCAGTAACTGTTGATGTTACACACTTCTGGATTCAAATGTGATAAAGTCAACTTCAACAGTTTATTTAAATGGTGCTGCATATACTTTGGTATTCACATCCAGAAATATTTTACTTGAAAAGCACCCAACTTTTGTTGATAACCAAGTATTGAGTAGTTCACACTACCTCATCTCCATCTACTTACCTCTCACCCATCCTCTCTTCTACCTCCCCTGGAAATGCTGAACTCATAGGCATGATGCAAAGCATATTCAATTTTAAGGAGAAAAGGTAATATGAATTTGATCCTGTAGTAGCTACCAGTTACTTCCTACCTTCTCCTGTTAACTTCTTAAGCCACATACTACAATGTAATACCACCTCTTTATTCTTTTAAATTCCTCCTTTTTCCTTTTCTTTCTCTCACAAACATACCTCAATCAGCCTTGAATGCTCACTGCAGTTTTTCAATACAAGTCACACTTTTAAGACTTGTTAAAAAAAAAAAAAATCATTGAAGAAGCACAGACATTGACACTTTGTAACTTGTATTTTGATTAATCTTGCCCATTTTAACTGCTACCATTCTTTGGTAAAAGAAAGAATGAATTTGGGGCACTTGGGTGGCTCAGTCAGGTAAGCCTATGACTCTTGATTTCAACTCAGGTCATGATCTCAGGGTCGTGAGATTGAGCTGCGACTGGCTCTATGCTGGGCGTGGAACCTGCTTAAGAGTCTCTCTCCCTCTCCCTCTGCCCCCACTCCTCCCGCTCATGTGCACACATGCACATGCCCTCTTTCTGTGTGTCAAAAAAAATTAAAATTAAAAAAGGAATGAAATGATGTTCTAAAGATGAATGAAAATAATAGTGTGTAGGACACATATATTCACTAATTTCTTCACGCTACTTTCTAAGGAGAAAATATGAGAAAAGGTAGAAATTACATACTGTAATTTAACAGAACTGTAAGGAAAGCAAAATACACTTTACAAATAAATGGTGTATTTTTGTATTCACATGTAAATATTAGAAATCACCATTGTTAAGTAAGTCTGCCATTTTTTGTTTCAAGGAATAGATTTAGTCATTTTGGGAATTTTTGAGCAATCTAAAATATGTCTAATGTATTTTAAATAAAACTCCCAATAATATTCCTAACTGGAAGAGATAGTAGGAAGACGAAAATAAAATCAGGATTAATTTAATTAAATTAAAATTTAATTAATTTAAAATTAAGCTTTGAAGCTACAGATATTCATTCATTCAATAAGTATTTGCCAAGCACCTCCTACTTTTTCAGGGAATACGAAGAATAACACATACATGTACTATGAACACATATGAGAAGTTGAGAGGGGTTCTAAGCCAGTTGGGTGGGAGAGCATACACAAAATCATCAGGGTTCTGGGAGGGAAACATCTCAATAAAGAATTGATCCTGAGGTTAAATGGAGGCTTATCTCTCCAAATGTTTCTCAGACTGATTTCTTAGAAAAAAAAGGAAAGTAAAAAAATCCCTCAGACTATAAGGGATTTACTTTATGTGAAATATTTTAATATGATGTGAGTCATGGTCTTTATCAAAAGGTGATACTAAGTAGTTGTCTAACTTGCCATGCTTTTATTGGGTGGCTATACTATTTTTGATGGGTCAAGTATCCACAGCCAAGAAGTGATTCAGATGAGAAAATGGGAGCAAAGACAAGTACACGGACCTGGCTTCAAAATCCATTTTTCCTCTAGGCAAAAGGAACAGTTATACAGAGAGGCTTTTTGTTAGCTACAGAGGCAGCTATATACTAGGTTACTGTGAAAGACTGCTAGATAACTGAGACCAAAAAAAAAAAAAAAAAGTAGCTATGTCCCAGTGGATAAAGCACTGACCTGGAAGCCAAAAACTTTGGGCTTGTTTATTTTACTTAATTATCTCATCATCTTCCCCCCAAAAGGGTTTACAGCTCCTGGTATTTTACTGCTTGCTCTTTCCTGAGCAGTCTTTACCTCTGAATAGTTCATGAGTTACTTAAGCCCCTGATTAATACTCAAGTCACTGCACCAGCAGGTATGACACTAACGCATACATTTGTTTCTTCCTATAAACTGTAAGCTCCCAGAAAAAGGTGTAAGATTTAGTTTTAGATAAAATTCTTTTTTAGAAAAAGATTTTATTTGTTTGAGACAGAGGGAGAGAAAGACAGCACGAGTAGGGGGCAGGGCAGAGGGAGAGGGAGAAACAGACTCCCCCGCTGAGCAGGGAGCCCGATGAGGGGCTCGATCCCAGGACCCCGAGATCATGACCTGAGCCAAAGGCAGACCCTTAACTGACTGAGCCACCCAGGCACCCCAAGTTTTAGATAAAATTCTAAGTATGAAGCAAAAATATGGTTATTAAAACTATCTGTTACCTCTTCTACCAGATAAACGCCATTATAATGGAAAAACACTGCTGCAGTAATCCAGCCAAAAGACAAGACTCTGATCAGGGTGGTAGCAGTGGTGGTAGTAAATAACGGTCAAATTCTGGATATACATTGTAGATAGAGCAAACAGGACTTCCAGACAGATTGAACATAGGGTCTAAGAGAAGAATCAAGCATAGCTCCAAATTTTTTAGCATGAGCAACTCTAAGGATGGAACTGCCATCAACTGATACGGGGAAGGATGCAGGTGCAACAGGAGGGTAGATCAGGAGTTCAGTTTAGGATATATTAAATTTGAGAGGCCTATTTGACTTTTTTTTTTTTAAAGATTTTATTTATTTACTTGACAGAGAGCTAGAGAGCACAAGTAGGCAGAGTGGAAGGGAGAAGCAGGCAGCCTGATGTGAGGCTCGATCCCAGCACCCTGGGATCATGACCTCAGCTGAAGGCAGATGCTTAACCGACTGAGCCACCCAGGTGCCCCTTGACTTTCAAATATAACTATTAAGTACACAGCTGGATTCAGGAATCTGGACTTGTAAAGAGTGTCTGAGCAGATTTAAATGTGGGATGGTTCTCGAAAGCCAGAAAATACTTAAGATCTACTTAAAGCCTTAAGTATGAAAAACAACCAAATACTGACCCCTCATTCTCACTCAGTTCCTTCTGAGTTTTATTATCTTGGAATATAAACTACCATGAGACAAATATAGGGCCCTGTTTGTGGACCTGTCTCTCCAGAAAGAACAGTTTCACACTGAACAGGTGCTTAAGGGACATCGCCAGCACAAGAATACTCTTTAGGGAAGTTTCTCAGTTTGGGGGTCCCTGGCTCATTCTGGTAATATAAATTCAAGACCTAAAATCTAGAAGTTAAGGCTTCTCAGGTGATTTAGACGACATGAGAATCTGAAAATGGATAAAGGGAAAGAATCAAATAAGCACTTATTCTTCCTTTGCTATACAAACTATTTTAGGGTAATCAAATAGTTAACGAGGAAAAACTCACGAAGCATCATGCTAATAAATGTAGGATGATTAATACAATCACCATTTTTCAACCTCTAATAAAATGACAGATTTAGGGAAAAAGACCATCAGTCATTCTAAAAACATTAGAAAAAAAGGGTGGTGAACATTTTACAATGTATGTATAAGGCTGTACCACATGAACTCAACCCTAACATCATAACTAAACAACCATAAGCAAATACAGGACAACTATATTAGTTTGCTAGGGCTACCATAACGAAGTACCATAGACTGGATGGCTTTAACAGAAATTTTTCTCACAGTTCTGGAAGCTAGAGGTCTAAAATCAAGGGACCATCAGGACTGGTTTCCTCTGAGTTTTTTCTCTTTGGGTTTTAGATGGCTTCCTTCTCATGGATCTTTATATGGTCTCTGGAGGCACCCATCCTGATGTCTTTTTGTGAATCCAAATTTCCTCTGCCTATAAGGACATCAGTTAAGATTGGATAAAGGCCTACCAAACAGCCTCATTCTAACTTAAGCCCCTCTTTAAAGGCTTTATCTCCAAACACAGTCACATTCTGAGATACTGGGAATTAGCGCTTCAACATACTAATTTGCAAGGACACATTTCAGCCCATAACAACAAACACCATGCACCTCCTCATATAATGCAATTAAAAGTATTCAGCACCATCTATATTCTTTAAAAAAAAAAAAAAATTAACCGTAATCAAATCAAGCAAGCCGCTAAATCCAAGAACCATTTTCTTTACTAAATGAAGAATAAGGGAACATGTTAAATGACACCATAAGCATACAACTGGCCATATACAGAACGTGAAAAATTCTACAAATGACTTGGTTTTTTTTTTTTTCAACAAACAAATGAATTTTTAAGAGGGAGGAGAAACTTAAGAGCTGTATCAGTCAAATGCAATGTGTAGACCGTGTTTCAATCCTGATTCAAAGAAATCAACTCTAAAAAATATGTTTTTGATACAAATGGGGAAAATTACACATTAACTAGGTATTGGATGATACTAAAAATGGTTAACCTTGTGGACGTGATAATATAACGCTGTTATTTTTTTCAAAGGTCCTCAGGCTAGAGATAAATACGGTAACTTTCATTATTCACAGGCAAAACTATATAATGTAGAAACAAATGATATAATGTAGAAAAAAGAAAAATGAAAGAATAATAGCTATTGAAGCTGGCTGATGAATACATGAGGATTCCTTATGCCATTCTCTCTACTTCTGTGTATGTTTGAAATTTTTTATAAATTAAATTTTTAGATGAGACTTTTCTCTGTGTTCTGCTCAGAGACTAGGCCAATATAGACTTCGGTCTAATCTCTCTGTGTCAGCAGACAATGTTTTTTTTCTTATCTACTGTTATACTGAGAATGTTGCCCTTTCTAAGTCCTGGCTTTACAGGGATTTTTCCGTTGCCAACTCCCTGCCCTCATATGTACCCAAGGATTCTGGTCTCCTGGATCAGTAGGAGTATTAAAAACAAAATAAAAGAAACAACAAGCCCCTAGGTCAGTGAGCCTAGGCGACCTCACCCTAGGAGCAAGGACAGTTCCTGTCACGTGTCTACTTTCCAAGCTCTCCCCACCTGTGTTCTTTTTGGTTCCGCTTTCTTTTACTTTGTTACAATTTCATCTATGAATCTACATGATACATAGTCAAATATTTCTAGACAAGTTCTAGGTATCTGTAGCATAGGTTTTCAGATTATCACAACTGGTAGCCTTTCCTTCAGTTAACTACTCCAAGAAAAACTACTTATTCCTGTTATTTAGCAATGTCACTCAGAGTTATAGTCATGAGTCTTAGAATTTGTTCTGAGAACTTGAAAATCCTGAAAGGAAGGTGAGGGAAGAGGATTAAGGTGGATTGAGGGCAAAAGCTTGCTTACCAGTTTTTTTCAAAAAGACAGAATGGAGGGGAGCCTGGGTGGCGCAGTCAGTTTCGCGTCTGGCTCTTGATTTCGGCTCATGTCATATTCCCAGGGTCCTGGGATCAAGCCCCACATTGGCTTCTATGATCTGCTTGTCCTTCTCGGTCGCCCTTTGCCCCTCCCCAACTCGTGCACGTGCTCTCTCTCTCTCTAATCTTTAAAAAAAATAAGAAGGGTAGAATGGAATTTCTCTAACAGACTGAGGGAGAAATGTGGAGAAAGGAAGACATTTCATTCTATACACTCTATAAACAATAAGCAAATAAATGTGCAGCCTCAAAAATTCTAGGCCAGAAATTATGGTTCTAGTCACCAAAATTTTACTTTATAAAAATCTGAAACATTTTAATTCTCTACACTGAAAGAAGAGTCTGTTGAAAATGCAAAACCAATCATTACTCTCCTGCTTCCTTCCAGAGGCTTCCTAGTGCTCTGCTGACCAGGCTGCTGCCCATGCTCTGGCCCGTCTGCCCTATAGTCCAGCGTCCAGCCTTTTCCAGATCCTCCACTCTACTGGCTCCCTCCTCCTCCTCCGATCGCTGGATCCCTGGAAAGCTTACCTGTAGCCTCTAGGGAGTACCTCCATATCCTTCAAGTCTCAGCTTAAACACCCCTTTCTGAAGGGGTGGGCATAATAAACTATTATTTTCCACTGAAGACCTTTCTAGTTCTCCCTCAGAACATTCATCACACTTTTAATTACTTGTTCCATGTCAATCTTCCTTGCTGAGTTGCAAGCTCTTTGACAGTTCAATCTACTATAGTACTGACACAGTGTGGGGCACCAATCAGTTGACTGAGTAAGCAAGTAAGCAGAGGCAAGACCAAAAAAAAAGAAAAAAAAAAATCACTTCCTTACTTTGCTTAAAGTCAAGGCACAATTTATTGGCATCACCAGGGAACTCTCGCAAATACCACCAAAGGAAGCTGGTCTCAGCCTCATAAAGCTGTTATAGAGATTGACGTTTTAGAGGCTCCATCTTAGAAGACTGTCTGAGTTGCATGACATCATATGTGGTTTGAGGACTGTGTGTTACTGGATGTATTCAAATTATTTATAAACCTCTATGGAGCAATCCATCAGAAAACTAGACTTTTTCTCTTTTTAATTAGCAAAGGGCCAGAAAGAGATACGTTCTTTATATTTTTAAACTAAAATCTCTATATATACAACATGAAGTCAAAGGGTTGATATTATTTTAAATACTAGCTAGTATTTTTTGAGGACAGTACTTATTTAACGACATTAGCCCCTTTAATCATCAGGACATTCCTGTGAAGTTAGAATTGTTAACTTCATTTTATAGATAAGTAAACTGAGGCCTAGAGAACTTAAGTAACTTCCTAAACTATTCTCACCACTTTGTGAGGACAAAGTTCTTAATTTCTTGAGTCTTAAGAGTTATAAGGATAAGAGGAGTGAAGTGGATTGAAGCCCTCACAGACAGTTTAAAGTTGGGATGGGGGTGCAAAGTGCTCTCTGTTAAGCTATTTACTGGAACAGAGAAGGCAAAAACATCACTGGCTGTCCACTCCCACCCCCCCTCCTGCTGGCATCTTAGATGACTACAGTTAAGAAGGGCAGAAGGTAAGGCATGGAAGCGGTAACTAGTTACAACAAGCATCAAGATCTATTTTCAGTCTTGATCAGCTTTTGGGTGGCATCGGAAGCACTCTCCTTTAACCATTCTAACAATAAAACATGGTCCAATAAATCAACAGAGCCTACAAAAACTGCACACACTCCTAGCTTACCATCTGGATATTGGTACTTTTTTGCTTTTAACATTTGCATTTTTGCATACTTTACATCACGACATACCTAATGGACCATCATTTATTCTCCAATTTACCACTGTCTGGCAAGCAAATGCTTGTCTACGCAGAACCTGCTGTTCTACACAGACAATCCTTCATCATGGATTGCTCTGAAATTCAGTGATGCTCTGAACTAAGAAGACGAGGCCTATGATAATCCTAAAACAGCCATGCTGCATAGTTGTTCTTTCTGTCCTCCCCTTCCCTGAGGCCCTCAGAGGCTACTGAAGAATGTACAGGTTAGCTTGCCTTCTTTAAGTCTTTCTGCACCTGTGATAAACTAACTTATCCCACATTCTGAGCAGTTACACATGATTCAGTACCTCTAACATCCATAATTTCTCAACAAAATGTTTAATGATGATCAGTAAGATTTCCTAATGAAACTGATTCGATTTATGACATTTCTTTTAAGAATACCAGTATTTAAGAAAGCAGCAGTGGCACTTTTGCCCTCATACAAAATCTTGAAAGGGATTCCCAAATATCAACTTGACAAAAGAAGAGAAGAGCTTAAATATTTCACTATTTGCAGAACCCCTGAAGCATAAATTGAATACTCTGGATACAAAACATAGTATTCACTCAACTACTACCTATCAAGCCTTTGAAATTAATGTTACATCACAATGCCTTTTAATAATCAATCTTCCTTTGTTCCACAGTATTTCAGAGATTTCATTTTAGGAATGAATCACAGGAAGGCCTGACTAGACTTGGGGTGAAACAGACAAAGTAAAAAAATTACCGTGGTCACTCTTCTGCCCACCGACTCAGATCTATGGTGGCAGAGCTTGCTGATACACAAAGCGCTCAATCTGGTTTCCCTATCTCTAGCAGGCTTCCACCAACTGGTTCCCTTTTCTCTCTTCGGTTCTTCAGAGAGGGCATCATGCACCACCCTTTATCACCTATCCATTTCCCTGGGAGAGAAACTGACAGGACCCATGAAAACGGGTACAAACTGCAATTGCTGCCAAATACTATCAACAGGCTTCTTTGCATTTCAGCTCTGCAAATGCTCTGTGGCATCCACCACAAACCCCCTACATTCCCACCTGTGCATTTGCTGAAATTTGCGTCGAACACAGAAAGTGAAAGAACATCCAGGAGTTTCAGAGCAGTATCTGAGAGGTTGAGAGGGATGTCTTCCCAGTTTGCTAGTTGGTAAAGGACCTACCCACCTGAGGGAATTGACTGAAGGGCAGAAAGAAGCCTCTTAGTCTGTATTCATCAGGCAGTCTGTATCAATAGGCAAGGGTGGCATAGGGAATGAAGGTTCTAATGTAGGGAAATTCTTCTTAGCAGAGGACAATCTGTTTCCTAAGGTCACTTCCCCCTAGTTTTTGTGTTTTATGAGTTTTTTTGTTTTGTTTTGCTTTATGTCGTGTTTTCATTTTACTCTACTTCATAGGAACTTAATAAAAATGAGAAAAAACTACACTGGAGGCTGCTATTCAGATACCACTTTTGAACTGGGAAACTTTTGTACAACTTGTTAAAAGATTAATAATTTTATGCATATTCCAGTGTTAAGTTTTTGGCATGTTTACTTCTTATCTAGATATAATTTATATAAGTAAGGTAAAAAGCTGCAAAACTTAGGAAAACACTATTTCTAGAAGAGGAAATGCAAATGGCTAGCAATCATATGGAACGTGTTCAATTTCACCCAAATCAGGAAAGTTAAAATTAAAATAAGATACCATTTCACGACCATTACATTGGGGAAAATTTAAATGTCTGACAATATCCCATGTAAAAACAATATGAAGCAACATCAAGAGTCTCATAAACTTCTATGGGGAAGTACAACTAGGCACAAGCATTTTGGAAAGCAACTTAGCAAAATTTGGTAAGAGAGAATGTTTATCTACTGATTTTCAGTTTTACATCTAGGTTCTTATGTACATAAAAAATATATAGGAACATCCCATGTTAGCAACACTTTACAATAGATTTGACAAATTTTTGTTCATTGATACAATTTAATACTGTATAGCAATAAAAGCAAACTAAAGGTACATGTATCTAGAAAAATTTCTAAATTACGTTAAATAAGGAAAAAAGGCTACAGAAATATACTCGTTAAAGAATGATACAACATAGTAACAGTCACAAAAACTTTCAAGGCATGTGCAACAATGTTCTATCTTCTTTACAGATAGATGCTGAGGTAGCCTAAGTTTAAACACATGAATGGGAATAAAAGACACCAAGTTTAGGATAATGGTAACCACTGAGAAGGAGTCTAAGAGGGCTTAAATCTTACTGTTTAAAAAATCAGAAAAAATAATAAAATGTTAATTTTTATATGACTAAGTAATGAGAACATGAGGGTTCACTGTATTGTTTATTTGAAATGTGTTATTTTTCTAAACTTCAAATTTTTTATTAATAACATGGAAATCAAATACTTTGCATTCTGTATCATAAGCATTTCTCAATGTTAAATATCTAAAACACTTATTTTGCTTTCAAGAGTACATAAATCAATATTAGAATTGCATTTGAGCCTTATGCACAGTGCTATATATACAATGAGGAGAAAAGGGGCTACAACCATAACCTTTGGGTCAAAGTGATTACCTTTGCTAGTGCTTCTCATGTGTTGTATATCTGAAATATCTAAATATTTTTTAAAAGAACAGATGCTCAATAAACAAACAGATGCTCAAGCCTTATCCTAAACCTGCTTGCATCAGAATCATTGCATTGAGAACCACATACACTAAGGCTGAAAACCACTGATCTATCAAAATGGCACAAAGAGAAAAATGAGCAACCTTGATTGATTTAGACAAGTCACATGGTTGAAATGGTGAAGGTAACAGATTTGCCAATGACACGCAGACAGTTCTATGTCTCCTGTGCACTGTACAAGCAAAACATAAAGTATGAAAAAATAAGTAACTGAGAAGGCATGTATAATAATACCATACCATCTAACACCATAAGGGGGAAGAAAAACATAGTGGTTCAAATGAAATGGATTATTCGTAAATAAAGTGTTCTTGCATGTTAGTAACTAAATAAGACGAGAAAAAAACAGGACATCACAGGACTGCAAGAGAGTGAAGCTGGGTTATTTATTTCCACAGCTCCTTCCCTGCCTGATCACAGAAAGGCCAGAGCTGTAGCTAGACAGCCTTTTCCACATAGCTACCCTCTTTGTGTTTTAGTCATGGTTCCCTTCTTATATCCATTCAGGCCTACACACGATAATGGCTCTCACTGCTGCTAGTCCTGGGATGCTTCACCATCCACTGTTCGTTTCTTTTAATGCAGGCATTTCAAGTTAAACTCTTTCAAGTTAAACTCTTCTCCATTACCCTATTTGAGACTGCAATCTATTTTCTACTAGAACAGTAACTGATATAATTATGAAGCATGAAGACACTGTGCCTGAGTATCTGATTAATAAATTTATTTCATAGATCTAATGTTGTAAGCTGATACACCCTGCTATTATCCAGTGTTCTAGTCGATGCACATGATTCAGAAAAAAATATGTATTTAAGGTATGTCTTGTGCCCTTGAGGAAAAAAATCTAGATGGAGAACAAGTTCAAGGACAAAGTAAATGAAATAATAAAAAACACAGAAAGTAACCAACACATAGAACTACTTGGTAAACTAAAAACAAGAATTAGGGAGTCAGGGAAAGCTTTGTGGAAAACAGTGGTATTACAGCCGGTCTTAGAGGATAGAGAGGATTTAGAGAGCATTGGTCAAGCAGAGTGGAGAGAAATGAGTACTCTGAGCAAGGAAAATAATATAAGCCAAAACACTAAGTTGGGAAAGGATATGGCTGTTTGGTAAGCAAACAGTATAATGCCCGACTAGGAGAGAGAAAGCTTTATTTAGGACTATACAGCCTTAGCTGGTTTTAAGTCAGACAAGTGTAGCTATATAAATATTTATCATACAACTTATATATTCTCCTAAAGACAAGTAGTCTGAGAAAGAATAGTTGCTGCCTTAAAACCAAAAATTCAAAGAGAAGATGGCCAGAAAAATATACCTCAGTTTTAATTTCTATCTCTATTAAAGAAACTTTAAGTAAACAGTCCTCAGTTTACTCATTGTATCATTGGCCCACCTGTCTATACTAGTCATTAAAAGCTGGCTACACTGGTGTCCATACTCCAAGTCTGGCCCCATGGATAGATTTGTTAATAGGTTTCTAAATAGGACAAGCAATTCTCATTCAGAGTAACTCTCATGCTTATCTCAGCAATTTTATGAAGGATGCTTTGAAGCGGCTTTAAAAATGTGTGCTAATGATCTACTGATTGTTTCTAAAGTTTTCCAGCTATCAAACCATCAGTGAATTAACCAGGTAGAGAGACTGTAGAATTTGAGGTCAGTTCTATTAATACAACCATCCCTAATACTTCTGCTTGCTACAGAGAAATTTATCAGGATAAAAAAATGCAACGGATCTGATTTCTTTAGCTAGCTTTTCTAAAAGATTTGCCAATGAAGTCATTTCCTTAAATTTTTTCAAAATCTAAGAAAGCAATGAAACACCTTGTTAATTAAGTGCTTAATGTTTACAGTACCAAGAATACTTAGTTTTCATCAATAAGATTCTATTTTTATACACTATCATATACTAGGGTGAAAACAAGATTTTTTTTTGAAGATTTTATTTATTTGAGAGAGAGAGAAAGAGAGAGAGATGGCGCAAGCACTCTTGTGCAGGGTGCAGGGGGAGGGGCAGAAACAGAATCTTGCAAACTGTGCTCATGGGTCCCATCATGGGGCTCCATCTCAAGACCCCTGAGATCATGACCTGAGCGGAAACCAAGAGTCGGATGCTTAACCGACTGAGCCACTCAGGTGCCCCAAAACAAGATATTTTAATGTGGGTATTTTTATGTCCCCATTTTATTGTGGACTACTATAAATTGTTAGGGTACAATACAAATTATTAGTTTCAAAATATTTAACAAACATGCAAATGTACACATAGAAATAAATATATCTATGTACAAATATACACACAGACACAGAACTTTAGCCTTCAGGTAGGCACTGTCCCCTTCAGTAGTCACTCTGGGAAGGATGCAAAGTTATTCTAACAATGTTGCCATTATTTAAAACTATTTCTAAATCACCCTTTTGAAATTGCTTTCACAGCTTCAAAAATCTTTTAAACATCCTTAATAATGGTAAAATCTTAAAGGTAGAAATGAGTTTCACAATCACGTAGACGTCATTTTATCAAGGTAAGTTTAGTAAATAAAATACAGGTTCAAACTCAGTTATATAGTTTTTTTTTAATTAAAAAATACAAACAAAAACCAGTACTTATAAAAGTGATCCTAAAAGCATGTTTTTGTTACTTATAAACTGACTAGAAATTTCAAAAGATTCAAAATAATTGTAACTCGCAGCAGTACTTTTGGAAGTGTTTAACTACTTGGAATGACCACTCTCTTTCAAAAAATAATTAACAGCATGTTTGGGAGAGGGGCAGGGTTTCATAGCTCTATAGTCACACTTTGCAGGCACAGGGCATCTTTTTTCCATGTAGTTAACAATATTTACTTCATTAATTCTCCAAATATCCCTTATGAGAGAAAGGCCAGATTATCATTCTTTTTTTCAGGTGGCTGAATGAAGGATGAGTAAGGAAAGAATTGTGTTTATTTCACGAGTCAATAATTAAGTATAGGCAATAATGCCCTAACATTTGTGCTATGTAGTGAGCAAAATTTAAATAAAATGTTTTAGCTTTATACTGCCTGACAAAAAGGCATTAAATGAGGTGTGTCATGAAATATTAGAGATCTATTAAAATGATTATTAATTCACTGCATAGCTGCCTGAAAGAATTCTTGCTTGATGTAATGACAGCTACTTATTAAAGAGGCTGGTGTCTACCTTAAAATACACTCATAAGCATCCTAATGGAATCTATTTTATCAAAAAAAAGGATGTTTGGTTTTTTAAATACTTGATTTTAGAAGAAAAAATATCTTCACTTTGAAAAACCAAATATATAAATGAAAGAGAGGAAGAAATATGGGCAGTAAAAGATCTATCAGCAAACTCACATAAGAGCAAACCCTAGGGAAACTGGTGAACTTTTGTTGCTTCTGGAGAGTTAAAAAAAGTACAAGGACATAGATGCACATGATTACAAGTTAAATTTCATTGAAATTATTGAAATGCCTATTCTCTGAAATGTTTAATTCTTCTGTTGAGAAAAGAAAACTTGCTGCTCAATATTCTACAATACCTATGCGCCCATTTCTTCCAATCTACTTATTCATTAAATAAATATTTAAGGCTCCCAGTGGCACCATATTTATATAGGATATTAAAGATTTGACAGACCAAAGACAAATTTAGTCCTTACAACTACTCTGGTGATCCTATTCAACAAATGAAACTCTAACAGCACTCCAGCTGGTCATAAGGGTTAACTTGCTTTAAGTGAACACACTCCTTGCTTGTTGATTTAAGGCCCTTGATCTGCAATAGAACGAATTTGCTTTCTTTGGGATCTGCAGACCACTGGCCTTGGGAATAAGAGACTAGAACCTTCCCAGGCCACAGAGGCCAGCAAGGATGCTTGAAGCCACCTTGAACATTCTGATTAGCCCAGCAATCTTTCAGCAAAACGGTTTTTTTTTTCATCTTAAGGTCACTCAAATGACTTTATTGATCTCCCTTTGTGCATCTGTAAACCTTGCCCTCCACTGCAGAAAGAACAGGGTACTCTTGTACAACCACCCCTGGGTACCAAGGAACCAGATCTTCTCGTACAACCTCTAAATACCAAGATAACTCTGTAGCTGGTATCACCAAGTCTGGAAGTAATCAAGAAACGTCACAGAGACACTGTACTCCCTTAATTGATTAAACCCCTTTAAAAATCTCTGGGCCAGGCAGAAACTTAGGGGGAGGCCTTTGGACAAGAGGCCACCTTCTCCCCCAGGTGGCTGGTCTCCTGAAGAAAGCTCATATTCCTTTCCAATCAAAACTCCTCTCTTGAGTGTTGGTCTTTCAGGCAGGCGACAGGCAGCTGAACTTGGGTTTCCACAACAAAATGATTCTGGTCTTTTAAGTTTCACTTTTGAGGGGTACTATTCCAGGAGTCTGAAAGGACGCAACTCTATTTTTAATGAGAGGTGTTAGTAATTAATGACTAACCAAAACATAAAAAGTATCCGACGGGCACTCTGAGCCCTACATTTTGTATGAGGTTGAGAATAACTCAAGGTTGAGAATAACTCTCAGCCAGACAAGTTCTAATCACAGCTCTCATAAGGGCTGACTGCTGATTTTTGATATAATCATGTTTCGGCGTGGGTGCCTCAGCTGTCTGGTCTATAAAATGGGGTAATAGGAACCTTTCCACACAACGCTCCTTTGAAGTTAACTAATGAATGCTGTCTTGGGTGCACCTGAAACTATTAGATGCTACAAAAGTATTGAGTACTATCCGGAAAAGAACACTGTAATACATACACGTTAGTGCTAAATACGGCAGTAATAATAACAGCCCCCCGCCCCCAACCCTCTCCTCACCTCCACCCCGCTGCCCAAGGCCTCCTTATAACCTCAGCCTAGCCAACTCTGTGCACTCTGGATCCAAGGCTGCAACAAAAGCAGCTGAAAGGCCAATACCAAAATGGACCAGACAAAAGAAAGTGGCTCTGTGCAGAGGCAACGGGCCACGGAAGGGGGTGTGTGCCGACTCTTCCCAGAAGCTCTCAGATGAAACGGGACTCAGTTCCTCAACTCCGACCTGGGGACCATCCTACAACCGACCCAGTCGCCCACCACCCGCTCCCTGCCCTCCACCGGAACCCTGCTTCCCCCCACCAGCCCTCCCCCAAGCCTGGTCCCCGATCTCACGGCCCTGGCTCACATTTCCAGACCCGGTGTAATTCCACCCGGTCTACAGTCACGCCCCGAGGACTCCGCGGAGAGCCTCAAGTGCGCAAGTTAAACCGCTGAGGCCGCATCACCTGAGGCCGGGGCGGGAGGCAGCCAGGCCAGCCCCAGCCCAGCCCAGCCCAGCCCAGCCCAGCCCAGCCCAGGCCAGCCCAGCCCTCCAGCAGTCCCAGCTCTGCGCGCCGAGCCCCGGCAGAGCCACCGCAGCCGGTCAGGGCCGGCGGAGGCCAGACTATCTCGGGCAGGCGCGCCCGGCCCGGCTGCGAGCCGCTGGCCCTTACCTGCGTCTGCGTCCGGGAGCCGCCGGCTCCGCGCCCCCTCCCGGCGCGGCCAGCGCCCCGCAGCCCGGCTCGGAGGACTCGCAGCGCCGCGGCTCCCGCCGCCGCGATGCCGGTTCTACGAGACGGGAAGCGACAGGAGCCAAACCCCGCGGAAAGCGCTCTAGCTCGCCTGGGTCTCGGTGCCCGGGCGCTCCCCGCCGCACACCGCCCCGCTCACTCACCTCGGTGGGTTCCGCCCCGGCTGAGTGTGGGCGACGCCCCGCCCTGACCCGGTGCCTACCCGAGCAGCGCCGGCGGTGCCAGGCTCGGCGAGACCGGGCCGAAGTTGTTCTCTCCTGCCATCCCCTTACCAGAGCAACTGAAGTTTCCTGGGCCTCCTGCAACCTTGGCCTCCCCCTGTCCCTCCTGGAGGGCTGAGTTCTGAGCCCACCTGCTGGGTCTATTGCTTCTTGTGCCTCAGGTTCCACCTTTATTCAACTGGGATTAATCCCTAAAGTGTTCTTGACTTCACTCGTGACGAATTACGGTTCGGATATGAGTTGATGACCAGAGGTAAATCAAAAGTGCTTATTCGGGGAGTGAGGGGGGCCCCTCTTGGAGTAAATCTTGACTTGTCGGAGGTACATCAAAACAATGAAAACAGATGATCCAAAGGCTATAAATAAGGTTCAGGACATAAAAAGCAAGTTTTATTAGTTGGTTTGAGGAAGGGGAAGGAAGCTCGGGGTGGGGGGTGGGGGCGGGAATCTCTAAAGACTGTATCGCTTTTTCTGCTAGATAGAAATTTCCATTTGCCTGAAGTGGCTTATTTGGATTTCTGTCCAAGCCCGGGGTTGTATGTAATGATTTCCCACCTGAGAATCCAAAGCAGTCAATAACAAAACCAAAGACATCAAAAAGTACAGAAAACTACAGACCAATATACCTTATGAATATTAATACAAAAATCCACAATATAAAACTGGCAACCTAAATCCAACATAGAAAAAACATTTTACAACACGACCAAGAGGGACTTCTCTGAGGAATGCAAGTGGGTTTATTGAAGTCATACTCTTAGAATAAAAGGCAAAGGCCACAGGATCATCTCAATAAATGAAAAAAAAGCACTTGATAAAATCGAACACGTTTTCATGATAAAAACATTCATCTAAGGGAACTTAACGTGATAAAAGACATCTATAAAAAACCCAAAGCTAAGATCATACCTAACGTTGGAAAAAAAATGAATAGTTCCTGCTAAGATCAAGAATAAGACAAGGGGCGCCTGGGTAGCTCAGTCGTTAAGCGTCTGCCTTCAGCTCAGGTCATGATCCCAGAGTCCTGGGATGAGCCCGCATCGGGCTACCTGCTCAGCGGGAAGCCTGCTTCTCCCTCTGCCTGCAGCTCCCCCTGCTTGTGCTCTCTCTCTGACAAATAAATCTTAAAAAAAAAAAAAAAAAAAGAATAAGACAAGAATCTCCTCTCTTCCTACTTCTTTTCAACTTTGTACTGCAGGTTTTAGCTAGGACAATTAGGCTAGAGAGGTCAAATACCTAACAGTGAATACAGCAAATAGAAGACAAAGAATTATTGAGGAAAACCAAGACACTAGTCCTTGGAACTGAAGGGCAATAGGACACAAGCTTTCAGCTCAACGGATTAAAATGATCTATACCAAAGTGTATTATTGTGAAATTTCAAAGCATATCAGTCAAAGATTTTCTATAGATTCCAGAGAGGAAAAATATAGATCGTTTATGAAAATTCAGAAATTAAAATGGCATTGGCCTTTTTGACGGAAACATAAAAGATAAATTCTGAGGGAAAATGGTTTCCAAACTAGAAAATAACAATTGAAGGATATGCTCCATTACAACAAAGGGGTGAGGTAAGGGTTTGCCAGAAGAGAGAAGTGAAATTTACACCCAAGTCAACTGTGGTAGGCACAGTGGCCCTCAAAAGATGTTCGCATCCTAATCTCTAGAACCTGTAAATATGTCATATTACATAGCAAAAAGGACTTTGCAGATGTAATTCGAGTTAGGAACTCAAATGGGAAGATTATCCTAGATTATCCAGGTAGGCCAATGTAATCACAATTCTTTAGACGCAGAAAACCTTCTCCAGCTGCAATCAGAAAGATGAGACATAAGGAAAAGTCAGAGATATTTAAGGCCTGAGACTTGCTAGAATCTCCCAGTGCTAGAGAAAACAATATGAAAAACACTAGGAAGAATATGGGTAGCTCATAGAGCCAGAGACCTGGCTGATTCACAGTATTTAAAAAAAAAAAAAATTTTTTTTAAGATTTTTTTTTTTTGTTAGAGACACAGCGAGAGAGGGAACACAAGCAGGGAGTGGGAGAGGGAGAAGCAGGCTTCCTATTGAGCAGGGAGCCTGATGAGGGACTCGATCCCAGAGTTCTGGGATCATGACCTGAGCTGAAAGCAGATGCTTAACGACTGAGCCACCCAGGTGCCCCTATTTTTTTTTTAGAAATAAATTTTTAGAAGTACAAAGTTTATTACCAACAGGACTGAAAGAAGAAAAACAAGACAAAAAGTCTTAACACTTTCTGATTAAGGCATGTAATTTAGCCTCTTATTTCCCAAGAAGCCACAGAATATAGTTAGAGAAATGACAGGGTTGAAAAATTTGGCAAATAAAGAGGATACCCAGTTAAAATCAAATTTTGGACAAGATTTTAGTATAAAGATACTTATACTAAAAAAATGCTTCATTAGAAGTTAAAATTCAACTGGTTATCCACAGCAACCTAAAAAGTGAATCCTCAAAACAATGGTCCCCAACAATGACTACATATTGGTATCTCCTAAAAAGCTGATGAAAATACTCATGCCCATGGTCACCCTGGTACAACTAAATCAGAATTTCCTGGGGTGGGACCTCAGGTGACTCCAATGTATGATCAAGGTTAAAAACCAGAACCCTGGAGAGGAGTTAACCTTTACGAAAAGAGTTTGTGTAGAATAGTACTTTAGTTAGGACTCATTTCAATGAAATGACACAAACCCAATTCAAGTTGACCCAAGGACAATAATCAGTGGTTCATAGGAATAAGTCTATGATAGTTTTATGCATATTTGGATCTAAGTGCTCAAATGTTGCCATCAGCAGGATATCTCAATCTTTTGGCATTATTTTTCTGTGTTGGCTTTATTTTTAGGCAGGATGAGTCTATGCAGTGGCAAATTTGGCCTCCAGTAGCTCCAGGCTGAAATTCAGGCTCTTTAGCAATTGCAGTGGAAAAAGAATACCTCTTTCCCAATAGTTGCAGCAAAGTTCTAGAACTGAGGCTTAGTATACAGACTTGGATTGCATGCCCATTCCCATCAATCACTGTGAATAGAAGGAGGTAACTAGCAGGTTGGCCAAGTGAGTGTCATTTTCTCACCCATAAAACTCATGTGTGAGTGTATTGAGATGTGGGTGTTGGGAGGAATTAGCCTCCTTATCCAGGCCATAAAGGTTGAAAGTGGAGGAGGCATAATTCCCAAAAAGAATATTGGGTACTATTATCAGAGTATGGAAATGGGTATTTACGCAGGCAAAAATAAAATGTCTATTTTAAGGGGTGACTCTGTGGTTAACTGAGCACAGAATAAAAGATTACTGGACATCAGAGAAAGAGCCAGGCTGAAGCTTGAATAATGGAAGAAATCTTTATGTAAGTTTTGAGACTTTCTTCAAAATATTCATCATCTCAGGAAGAAAAATAAAAGCAGTCTAATGTTATGATTTACATTAGGCCCAGACTTGGGAAAGTGAGCATGGTCAAAAGACAAGGATCAAAGGAATGAGTATTTCATAAAAGAACTGCTGGTGAATCTGTGCGACCCAGACTGGGCAGGGATGCAACAAGGCCAGAAAGACATTGGCAAAGTAATCTCTATGTTCCTGCAGTAGAAATATTACACAACTAATGCTGAAAGCATAGAGCAAAGCAACGCTCCTAGAGATGTGTAGGTAACAGGAATGGAGATGGGAAAAGCCCTCAGAAAAGGTAGTTGTGTGTTACTTTTACTCTCTTTCTTCATGATGTGTAAGACTATAGACATACTGTAAATTGAACTCAAGTTAACTGAAATCTGAAAAAGCTGAATAAATCTGATTTTGTATTTGCAAGTAATCAATACACACTAATTTGTATTTTATTACTGTTGGAATGAAATGTGACTCCGTTCAAAACACTCTAGTGACACTAAATCAGAGGCTTATTTAGTTACTATATTAAATTATAATTATACATAATATAGTTATATATACTAATTAAAATACATAACATGTATTTATCCTAAATACAGATTGAATAAATTAGTATTACTAAAATCAGGACAGAAATTTTTTTACCAAGTATGTTCATTCCCTAATCTTTAAAACATTAGTAGGAAAAACCTTCTTTCAAAGAAAAGCATGATACTGTGAAAATATCAAAGACGACTTGAGTTTTATGATTTATTAGCTACATTATCTTGTGCAAGTCACCTAACTTAACTATCAAACTGATTCACCTTAAATGGTAGGTCTTGGTCCTGTTGTTGTGATTATCAGATGCAAACAGTATGTCTTGTAAACAACAAAATCATTTAAATAGGTCATTTTTTATTAGGAACACTTTACAATTTAGATACCTACTACAATAATCATGAGGTAGACTTAACAATTTCTAGCCTACTCGTAAAGGATACACATTTTAACACTAACTCTTCAGTTAAGTGCTTTCTTCCAGATTATTGAGTAACTCCCCAATCAGAGTCTGCTGCCCCTCACCTGAGCTGTGTTTTCTCCGTTAATAATTCAAAGCAGTTTTTCAATCAATATGTTTATCGGAATCAATACAACCAATTCATTTATTGAAACTGAGACTATTACTAGTTTCAAAGAAGTTACATATCCCTTCCATCTTCAAATATTGTTATGGAACCTATTCCAAATGTTAGTTGTTTGGTTTCAGAATTTATTCATTTTTTAAGATGTATTCATCTATTTTAGGGAGGGAGGAAGGGAGGGAGACAGTGCGCACATGCATGCGCAGAGGGGCATAAGGAGAGGGAGAGCCTCTCCAGCAGACTCGCCACCCAGCGCGGAGGCCGATGTGGGGCTCCATCCCAGGACCCTGAGCTAAAGTCAAGAGTGGGAAGCTCATCCTTCTGAGCCACCCAGGCACCCCTGGTTTCAGAATTTAAAGGAAATTGGCTTACAGAAGCAATTGTTTTTCATCAGAGAATATGAAAGAGGGAGAAAAGAGAAAAAGTAAAAAAAAAAAAAAAGTGATTTATATGTGCTGCCTTGCCAAAATAATTTAAGCAAATATAACCATTTAAATATTATAACAGTTTTTATTCTAGCTCACTTAGCAGCAGTGGGTCTGAATCCATCAGACTGCCTACTCTTGCTTTCCCTGCAAAAGGCTCAACTTGCAGTGTGTCTTCATTTTTTTTTTTAAGATTTTATTTATTTATTTGAGAGAGAGAGAATGAGAGAGAGCCAATGAGAGGGGGGAGGGTCAGAGGGAGAAGCAGACTCCCTGCTGAGCAGGGAGCCCGATGCGGGACTCCAGGATCATGACCTGAGCCGAAGGCAGTCGCTTAACCAACTGAGCCACCCAGGCGCCCCGTGTGTCCTCATTTTTAAGTTTACGGTCTTAGGCACTGAGGACATGACATTCACAAATTTACCAAAACAGCATCATTTATATTGGAGCAAATCATTTCATATACCTCTCTGTCCCATAAACTGTTACTATTCAGAGTGGATGCCACTTCTGTCCTTTAATGAAGAATTCACAAATTTGCAGTCTTAGAGTTTCATTTGCAGACTTTACTGTTAGCTACCTGGTAAGTGAAGATGCCATGTCAGTAATTCTTGAAAGAATGGAAAGGAAAGGAAAGGAAAGGGAGGTAAAGAAAGGGAAAAGAAAAGAAAGGGAAAAGAAAAGGTTATGGTTAGAGACTTGTTCTGAGAGTATTACCCAGAGGGCAAAATTCTAGACACAGTGCCTTCGTGAAATTGGGCAACTTAATTAGATATTTCACAGGAATAGAATGAATGCCACTCTGCTGCAAGACCTCAGCCTGGCTCGTTCATTCTCTGTGCTGCTTCTGGCCAAATCACTTCATCTGCCTGAATCTCAGTTTCCCTATCTATAAAATAACAGAGTCCTAGAATTGTAGGACCGGAAGGCACTCTGAATACCAGTCAGGGTCATGAAGCTGATTCTACTTCTGTGGTGTTTATCCATGTACAGCGAGAGGTGTTAGCTCTGGACTTAGCTTCAGCCTTAGTCTTCAAGGGCCAAAAAGCCAAATGCTGACTTGAGTGTCATTTGTGTAACACAGACATCATCTTTATTTGAAAACCAATTACGTTACTATTTTGTGATGTTACTATATTCAAAGTTTAATGAAAAAAATTCTCTGAAGTGATTTTGTGAAGCAATGAGTTCACGAAAGAAATGAAGCAAAAAAAGTTAATACAATTGCCCTCAGGGAGCATTTTATTCAGTCAAGGAATGAGGCTTCAGCGTTTGGGATTATCAGTGAAATCTTTGGGTCCAGAGCATTAAGAGGGCATAGGTTGGGAGACTTAAGAATGAATAACATTAGTTGGTTACTATCAGAGAGGAAGGAAAGATTAATGACATAATGGCAGTATCTTGTACTGACAGAGCTAGCTGAAACGTATCTTGCACCTCTACCAATCTCAAGTGAAGACGAGCATTCAGAATCACAAATGTGCACTGTAGAGAGCACCTAGCCGCTGTGGTGCTAAGCAATGATTAATGATTGTATTATAATACCAGACTTTTAAAATTATTAATATAATTTAATACAACATTGCAGTAATATTTTAAAATAAATTTTCAGCTTTATTCTGATACTGAAGAATTCATTCTACACTGGTGATTTTCAGTTTTGGCCTTGACTTTGGCCAAATATTGATATAAACATTCAGTTGTTCAACCAAAATGTATATGTGGTGCACTGCAATGGGAAATTTAGTTAAACTTTCCATTCAATTCAGCAATTGCTTCCATAATATCCTGGAAGAAAGCCATTCAGTTCTGTTAGGGCTCTTCCAATGATGAGCAATTGTGAACAAAGCAAAATTTTCCTTGTCTTGTTAGTAGACAGCTCTAATTAATCAAATATTCTTTATTATATCATCCTGAAATCTTCATAACATTTGGTTCACTGCCCTTAATTCTGTCCTCTGATGGAACATATTAATAGAATGTCTGTTTCATAGGGTTAACCTTTAAAGATCTGAAGGCAATCCATTGCCGTTTCATTTTTAGGCTAAGTGTGATCAGGCCCATCAGCTATTTATGACATGCGCAGGCCAGACACTTCATTATCCTCTCCTCTAATATCTGATGCCCTTCTTAAAAATGTAGAACCCAGGATTTAGAGCCTTCATTCGCTCAAGAGATTTTTATTGAGAATCTCTCAATAAAATGTGTGTATCTATAGTGGGAAGATACAGCAGTGAACGAAACAGATAAAAATCCTTCCCCTGTGGAGCTTACATTCTCACAAGGAAGGACAACAACTAAGTAAAACCCACTAGTGTGTTAGAAAGTAAAACGTGCTATGGAGGAGGGTAAAGCAGGGAAGGCCAACAAAACGTCCTGGGGGGGGGGGGGGGGTGACATGTCATAAACCTCCCTTGAAGTACCCTGTTTCCAAGTATGCTGCTTCCTGTTGGGACCCTGACTGATACAGTGATGTCTGAGCAGATATGGAAGAGGTAAGCCATGTGCATACCTGAGGACATGCGTACTCCAGGAGCCGCCAGTACAAAGGTATGTTGTTACACACACAGTCTGGGAGTGCAGAGCCAGAAGGCCTCTCATCTCCCTTGACCACTGCATTATATGCCCATCGGTGTAGTCAAAGGTTGTAGCCATGCTCTTCGTTAATAGTTATAAACTCAAATTCAATTTTTTAAAGATTTTAGAACAGAATACAGGATTATACATGTATATCTATCAACTTTTATCTTTTTTTTCATTAAACATATATTTAATAGGCACCTACTATGTCAAATGCCATGCTACTTACTGGGAATCTGATGGTCAATACCATGAGAGTTGTTTCTACTTTTCTGGAAGTCTTAGCCTAGTGTAGGCAACAAATAATCCCACAAATAAAAGTAAAATTCAAATCATAAGTGCTAGGTAAGGAAGGTACAAGGTAGTATGAGAGACCATAGCTGGAGAATTTGACTAAGTGTGGGCACTCAGGGAAACTTCTCTGAGAAAATGATGACTGAGATAAAAGTAAAAAAATATATATATAGTGGGCAATTTGGTGAAATGGGAAATTAAAAACATTCTAGAAGAAGGAAAGAGTGTGTAAAGGCTCTAGGAATGAACCATGAATTAATTGGCAGTTCAAGAAACTGGAAAGAAGCCCTTTGGGTTGACACAGAGCCAGAGAATAAAAGTATAAGGAAAAATGAGGCTAACAAAATAAAAAATGGCTAGATCATGCAGGGCTTCACTGGCTATGGTAAATATATATATATTTTTAATTTTTTAAATTTTTTTATTCTTATGTTAATCCCCATACATTTTTTAATTTCCAAAGCATTAAGAATCCACTGAAGAGTTCAAGCATCTGTGTCCGATACGTGTTTTGATAATACCCATCGGGCAACCGTGTACAGAATAAATTGGAGGGAGTTAAGAAGAGACTTGAGAAGACCAATTGGGGGGCTACTATAGTAACCTTGAGGAGAAATGTTGGGATTACAGAAGAAATAGAGTACCTTTCCTCTTTGAGAGATCATGAGGCGAAATTGTCACAAAAGAGAAAGTTGGTGCCTATGATGACTGCATTATATTTCTGGTTTGCATAACTGGCTAGATGGTAGTATCATTCAAATTAAATGTAGACTACTTTAAGAGACCCATGCTTTAGAAAGAAAGATGGTGAATTTGGATAGATGAAACCTAAGATTGCCCATAAAGATATCGAAGAAAGGACAAGCAGGCAGATGGAAATGTGGATCTGGAGCTCAAAAGACAGGTCTCCATATAACCAGCAAACTATATTGCTTGTCATCATCATACTGGTTTTATGATACATACCTACCAAAATTCCAAAAATCTTGATTCTATTCTGAGCCCTCTGAAATTTGGTAATGTGCTTTCCATGTAATCCTCCAATTTGGTGACTATTAAACCAGACAGTGCTAAATCCTCATCAAGAGCTCCGTTTGGAAACCTTGAATCCTAAGTGGATACTAACTGTGATTTGAAACAGCATTCTCCAAGCTGTGAGTGTTCTCTGGGCTATTAGCATATATTTTACATTTTTGGCCGCCCCTGTGCCTTCTTATTTTCTTTCTTCTTGATATATGTGTCTTTCCTATTTCTGCTGTGTACTTTTGGTATGATAGCCTCAAAAGATAGAATTGGGTAGCTAAAAAAAGTAGAGAAAAGTGAATAAATTTTTAAGGTACCAAATGCTTTAAGTGTTTACTTGAAAAATGACTAAGGGAAGAATGTTACATAGCAACCATGTGGGTTTATTGCTTTTTGGTAAATCTAGGCTATTCCTTTTATTGATTCATTGTGTGTCTGTTCTGGTACTTAGTATAAAGATATCAGGATCAGCCAGCTGCAATATCCCTTGTTATATGCAGAACATGGCTCCATCTTTTCCACTGTCCTACATGATGTTCCAAATCCCAATCCTTCATACACAGAGCTGAATTCTAAGGCATCTTAAGCATCTCTATATAACCCAGACGTCAGCTGTCTGCCCTCTTCTCAGTCAGCTCTTTTCTGTTTCCACAAGAAGTCAAATCTCACCAAGCATATTGCAATCTTTGCAGTTTTGTGGATCCCAGCAGGATCACGCTGCCCAGCCCCTCCCCCCCCCAGTATACCTCTTTCAAAATCTGACTCTGCTGTCCCTTCCCAAGTCTCTGCTTCTGGCCACACCATCACTAGACTCCTCTTTGGGCACTCCCATCTCACTGGCCTCAGCTCTGACCTCCTGGTGTCTGTGCTCCTGGCCCTTTCTTCCTCAGGAATTTCTATCTCTGCTTCTCAATGTTTCTCCTATAGAGCAATTTCCTATTTTTCTAGTTTCTAGCTCTAACTTTTCACACCTCACAGGGCTCACCAACAAAGGACCTTCCAGATACTAGGGTCCATTCTCCCAAGGCAGTGGGAGATTGTGAATTACAATGAGTATTTTTTACGTGAGATATTTACAACATTTTCTCATTCCTCCCACACAAAAGGAAAGTCAGGCTCTTTTTCTCAGTGTCTCAATGCCACTCCAGGGAAAAGAATAGTATTGGGAGGAACCTAAGACTGGATTTAACATACAGGCTATTCACTAAAACACTCAAACATTAGACTGGAGGGGAAAATAAGAAATCTGAGAAATTAGGAGGGGTGGAGGGGATGAATTATTTGGAGAGGTTATAAGGCAGGTAGACAATTTATGTCCAGAAAATGCTTCATTAAAACAACCTATGTTTTATTTGAAAAAAATTAATGAAGGGCAATCCATTAACTAGTAAGGCTATTAATCTCCAAGTAGAGAAGTAGTGTGATAAATATGCAAACTAGTTTTAATCTATACTCTAGGACAATTGGTTAATGGCTGAGAAAATTAATAAGGAATCCATATCCCTGAGATGTTTGAAAGAGCCATCAGAATGACTAGCTTTATCAGTGATCCACACCAAAAATTTTGACAATTAGTACATGGATGTTAGAAATGATTCTTTATTCATGTTGTCAGTGGTTCAAAGTATAGAGACTGGCAAAAAACAAAAACAAAAACAAAAAAACACTTCACAGTTAGCTCCATGCTTGCATGAATAGCTAATAAAAATCTTCTAATCCTAGGAGACTAGGCTGTTGAGAGTAGCGTAACCCTAAGTCTATGGACTCCACTGGGTCATGTGTAGAGATTCTTCTGGAAGTGTCTGTTATCTGATCTTACCAGAAAGTTGACAGAATCCTATAACTAGAACATTATTGCCTCTGCCTTGGGTGAATCTTTCTTATGAAGTGCTTTAAAGGACAGAGGACCAGGATGTCATTGAGTTCACACAATAGGTTAGTCACTTTTTTTTCTTCCCCCGTTTTTTTTTTGTATTGTGGTAAAATACGCATAACAAAATTTACCACTGGAATGATTTTTAAGTGGACAGTTCAGTGGTATTAAATACATTCATAATAGTGTGCTACCATCATCACCATCCATTTCCCGAACTTTCTCTTTTTCCCAAACTAAAACTCTGTACCCACTAAATAACTCCCTGTTATCCCCCTTCCCACTCAACCCCTTGCAATCACCATTCAACTTTCTATCTCTATAATTCTGACTACTCTGAGTACCTAGTGTAAGTGGAATAATACAGTATTTGCATCTTCTTGACTGGCTTATTTCACTTAACATAATGTCCTCAAGCTTTATCCATGTTATAGCATATATCATAATTTCCTTCCTTTATAAGGCTGAATATTATTTCACTGTCACTCTTTTTTATTTTTATTTTTTGGCCTACTTTTTCTCTAGGATTTATAGCTGGGGCAAATTTTGGCCTGAGACTTGTTTTCTTTGAAATACTCCATCTGGTAGCAAGACTTCGGGGGAGGAGACTGAGCCCTTACTTATCTCTGTTGAACCAGACTATTGCTATTTACCAAAAGTATCTAATAATTAGGATTGATCAAATTGGCTTAAGTCAGTTATCAGTGTTTAGTAGAAAATCTTTATCATCAACATCTTTAAGTGCTTATTTATTAAATCTCAGGATTATAAACCATTTCTTAGAAAAAATGTAGCCATATTTAGGGAATAGTTGTGTTACAGTCAAGTAGGCAAATATTTAGCATTAAAAAAAATTCTTATTTTTTATTCATTTATTTGAAAGCTGTTTACCAAATAAAATAATTCTAAGTAATTCTTTGGAGCTAGACTTTTGATTTCTAAATGGAGTCAGAGTTTGTATTCAGTCTTTTAGAAATATGACTGGCAAAGATATTTTAGTTTCAAGTTAATTTTTTTGCAGGTGTTCTCATTGCTTACGGCAGGGGGCACAAGGGAGAAATTCCCTTACAAATGCTGTGCCTGTTCTAGGAGAGGAACCTTTCATTTCTGCATTATTATTGTGATTGAGAAAGAGCCCAAGGAGGAGCCAAGGCAAACAAAGAGAGGGAATTAAAAGAAATCAAACAGAAAATGTTGCCCAAAGGAAGCAAACATGATAGGAATTGGAGACAAAAGAAATGATCAAGTTCAGACTGATGAAATAAGTTAGTGCCCACTGCAAAGTCTCTATCTTGGGTCTAAGTGTTTAAAATTGTAATTTCAAAATGTAAATTATTTTCAATTATTTTCTAGTATTGGGAGATACTGCTGGGCGATAAAATAACATATATTGAGTGTGTTCATTAAACATTACCATGTGCTAGGCTCTTTCAAAAAAAAATACCTTTGTTTTTTAACTCCTTACTATTGAGCTCAATACTAAGAACTTATGACTTGTTTATTATGTATGCAAATTCACCATAATGGGAAAGTTGTAAAACTGGTGGAAAGATAAAATGGGCACATTTAGAGGATGTACATTTACTTAAGATGCAAAGTATCTAGAAAAAAAAGGAGTTAACACAGAGCCCACCCAGATGCTGCAATAGTTTCCTAAAATCAGAGAGTTCCCCATGGAGACTTTAGCTATGGATGATGTCACTGGTGCAGAGTAAGAATTCCTCCAACACAAAAACTCTGCTTCCTAGTATTCTGGGCCTGTCTGCCCACCAAATAGAGGTAACTGGGGGAGAATAACCCAGGAACATTCATAAGTATTTGTTGCAAAACAGAATGATGTGATGGTCAGCCTCCCAAGAGCATCCTTCAGCAGGACAGGCTTGTGTTGGAGGTCATTTCTGAAAAGTACTAGAGAAAATAGAGCCTTTATCCTATTACCCACTTGGGCATCCTCAAAGGTAAAATTTAAAGACCTCAGGGCAGGCGTGAGGTATGTAAGGATACAAAAAACAACAAGAGTCAAGTGTGTGTGTATAACATGCATGTAAATATTGTCACTAGGTATGTTTTTTATAGGTAGCCAAAGCTTATAATTTTAAATGCCAGAACTAAAACCATTTTTTTCCTGGGTCTCAATCACCATTCTGAAACTATAACTATCACCTCTTCCCAAATCCATATTACCTGTTAAAAACAGGTAATTATTTACTTTGAGGTCAAACATCACACTAGAAATGTTACGATCCCGAAGAGCTCAATTTGTCACTGAAATTAGCCATATTTTAGGAATATAATGTGTGTTTTCTCTATCTTCCCCCATTAACTCCTAAAGTAGCAAGTTGACATCCAAAAACCATTTTTAAAGGACTAGTCAATAGCCTTTCATTATAAAAAATACTCTAACACAGAATAAAACCTGTTTAAAAACTTTTTAAAAATCCAAGCTTCCTTGGGGCACTGGGTGGCTCAGTTGGTTAAGTGTCCAACTCTTGATTTCAGCTCAGGTCATGATCTCGGGGTTGTGAGAGCCAGCCCTGTGTTGAGTTTCATGCTGGGCGTTGGGCCTGCTTAACACTGTCTCTCTCCCTCCACTCCCCCACTGCCTAAAAAAAATAATAAAATAAAAACCAAAGCTTCCTTGTCTTATAATAGTATTTATATTTTAACATTCACCACTAATGAGAAGACAGGGGATATAAAACTTATGGGCATTCTTAAAATACCTGAGCTTGTAAACTTTAATTCTTACTTTAGGTATTAATGAAAATAAAAGCAAAAACCATTAAGATTTGTGCTTTTGGTAAAATCAAGGCACTTTAGAGCCCTGCTTATGCTTTAATGTTTGTCCTTTCCCCTAATTCCATTAGCACAATACCCCTCCTTCTAAGTAGAACTTTATGATTGTTTTAAAGTTACAATACCAATATTCAAATACAAAAAATTGAGGATCTCATGAATGATTTTAACATATCTGTGAATTTATTCAACAGTTAACTTTTCAGTTATCTTGTTTTAATACCTTGATCATGCATAATACGTTATACACATTTTTTCATCAAAAAGTTTTGGTGTTTATAACTTTGGTTGTCTGGCCATCGCATTCTGCTCTAACTTGCAGCATAAATTCTGGGTGAGTTATATAAATTCTTGAGTCTTAACCTCTCTGTCAACCTCCTTTCAGTATATGCAAGTATCTGAATGCATGCGTATATTTCTGTGGGGAGGATTCACAGCATCCAGTGGCTTCTTAAAGGAGCATACAATACAAAAGGGGGAACAATTTTAAAAATCACGGAGGTATTTTTTTAAGGCCTTGTAATAAATGCTATTGGTGCCTGCCCAGGTCCCCTTTACAGGCTGGTCCACTCACCTGTGAGCTGCTGTCATGTCAATAGAACTCAAGATGCCTTCTTCCCTAAAGGAAAATCCTCAGGGAAATGGGAGCCACCTTGCCTGGGAGGCTGTCTAAACTACTACCCCAAATCCCTGACCCAAGGCAGGGGAGACCTCAACCAATGACTAATTGGCATGTGGTAGACAGGCAAACCTCAGGGTAGGATCAATTCTCTGGTGCAATTTGAGCAAGCCTTATCTTCTTTCCCTCTTTCTTCTCCTCAAAGTTCTCATTAAAAATCATTTGAATAGAAATCCCTGCCACAGGCTCTGCTTCCAGGGAAACAGAGTAAGACTGGCATCTTTGAGTTCTAAGGGTGCAGACTCTAAGGATGGATTTCGATAGTTCCCTCATTCATTCTGGATTATTCTGCAGCTAGATAACAGTGAGGATACTATCACTGATGGTAGGTGGAGTTTGATGGTCCCTAGCATATGCAGTAGAATAACTGCTAAGACATTACTTAGTTCACCATGGTGAAGTGGGATGGGATATACCTGAAAAGGGATCTATTACCTGGTTCAATGTCCAGTGGGTTGAGCAATGTGGGGAGAGAACTGTAAAGACTGACATTGGGTCACTCTAAGTGTGATCAATGCTTGAGAGATGACAAAACATTTCTATTAATTAACACTATAAAGCAAAGAGTGAGGACCAGCGGGCCTCCTTGGCAACATTGAAATTCACAGAAGATTGAATTCTCCACCCTGGCAAGTGTTTTACATCAAAGTCAGTGCCCTGATAGGAGTGTGACTGTGAGACATGGGAAGCAGGTATTTGGGTAGATGTACATGAGAATCTTTGAGAAACTTGAACTCCTGGATTCCCTTAAATGCTCTGAATCTGCAGGATTGGCTTACTCTTTGTGTTTGAAGATAAAGGCCCACTTGCTTGAAGACGATGCAGAAACTTCAATGGAGGCAGGTGCCTTATAGAACGCCTACCCTTCTGAGCGTCTGCCCTGTGTTTTATACTGGCCACCAGAAAATAAGATCTCAGCATATCCTAAGTGGGCAAGTGCTAGGTATGTTCAAAAGAGCAGAGAAATTACGTGCCAAAAGTGCTGCAGCTCCTAGACAACATATACCACCCCAAAACAGGAGATGCCGGAGAATGAATCCCAATGTTGAATCACGAGGGGAGGATGATCAACTGGCTAGGAGACAGTTTGATGACATGGGAGCACTCCTCTGTGATAAGGATTTAAACCCTTTGCAATAGAGGTAAGTGAGGATTCTAATACATTTCTGGAATGACAGGCATGTACAGATGTTGGAGCTGGGGTGGCCAACTGTAGAGGAAGGAATCAAAAGGCTTAGAGAAGTGGGAACGCTTGAATGGTTCCATTATTTTTTAAAAATGGAAAAGCCATCAACTGAACATATCCTTTGGGAGGGCCCACATCAGAAGCAGGATCAGAAGCAGTGTGCGTTCACAGGAGACAGAGAACAGAATATATATGTGGTCTTGTCTCAGGGCTATGTTAATTCTCTTGTTCTCTGTTCTAATGTAGTTTGAAGGGACCTTAATCATCTGATCATTCTGCTAAATTTCACATTAATCCACTATATCGATGATAATGTTAATTAGATCTGATAAACATGAAGCAAGCATGTTAAGATTCATATGCTCCAAAGGGTGAGAGATATACTACACCAAGATTCAGAGGCCTCCCACATTTGCAAAATTTTTAGGGATCTCTCTCATCTTCTGACTCAGGATAAAGCAAAGGAATGGCTTAAGGTGCAACTGATTTACCAGCTTGAGAATCACACCAAGTCAGGATGACATACTGTCCTCAGAATGCAGTTTCTATCCTCAATCAATGGCAGTCGTACTCTGTTTCAAAGGGGAAAACCACTTTATTGATACTATAAAAATCTAATAGAAACAGAAAGAAAAAAGGGAAATCTGCTCATAGATGAGGGCAATAGTAAGCATTGAAGGAGAATAAGCCAGAGTTACGTCAAATCATCAAAGTTACATCAAAGTGTACTTAAAGAATCCAATCTCATCAGCTGGGGAAGCCCCGTGGAGACAGCGGGGCTGGAGTCCTGATTCAGAGGCCTGGGGCGGGGGTGGGGGGGGGGAGTGTCCTCCCCTCAGGTGAGACTTCCATCTGACCATCCCCATAAGGGCGTATTTATAGGGCAAGTGAAGGGGTCTGAAGTTAAACATTTGTTTGCTTACATGCAGTTTGGAGCGAGCTGCGTTTCTCTGTTATCATGTCTTTACAACTTCAAGGAGCCTGGGCTAGGTGTGTTTGCGTTCCCCCCCTCCCTGGATTCCATTCTAGGGGGCCAGGCCAGGCGGAAGCCGGAGGGGATGCAAAGCAAAATTTATAGATCTAGGTGTCCAGACCAGAAGGGCAAATTCTGACCTGGAAGCCAGCTTATGTCAACCAATGAGGCTCCCACGGTCACATATGCAGCACAACTCTCACAAACAACATTCTTTAGCCTGCCTGCATACCTGAAGTTTGGGGTGGTCAGTTATGCAGGACACATCCCAGAAACCTCTACCCATACAATACGGTGTTATTTTCCTCTGCCCTATTCTGCTTCTTGTACTCATCTTTTATCTGAGCTCACTCTGTGAATAAATCACTTGAACAGAAATCCCTGTCTCAGGCTCTGCTTTCAGGGCAATGAAACTATGCAGTCATTATGTAGTTCCAGCACGACAGGAATCTATGATTGTAGCAGGTGGAGGGAACGCAGAGTTCAGATTAGGTATGCCAGAGATACGGAGGAAGAGTGGATGAGTGAGGTTTGGTGGCTACAGTCTAGATCAATGCATCTCAAGTTTCAGTGAGTGAATAGGTCACTTGGAGATTTTTTTAAAATGCAGATTTTCACTTTGCATTTCTCAGAAGTTCCCAGATGACACTTTTATTGTTGATATACAGACCATAGTTCCAGCAGTAAGGCTCTACACTGGAGTGGTGCAATAAAAATATATGACCTGGGACGCCTGGGTAGCTCAGTCAGTTAAACGTCTGCTTTCAGCTCAGGTCATGATCCCAGGGTCCTGGGATCCAGCCCCACATCGGGCTCCTTGCTCAGCGGGGAGCCTGCTTCTCCTTCTCCCCACTGCTCGTGTGTGCTAATAAATAAATTCTTTAAAACAAATAAGTAAAATAAATAAAAATGAAAGACCTATGTGCAATTTATATTTTTTTCTAGCAGCCACATTAATAGATGAAATTAATTTTATATTTTAATTAACTCAATATATCTAAAATACTATCATTTCACCAATCAATATGAAAAGTATTAATAGAATATTTTATATATTTTTGTACTAAGTCTTCAAACTTCAGTTTGTGTTTTATACTTGTAGAACATCTCAGTTCAGATGCTAAATTTTCATTGGAAATATGTATATATTTGCATTCCATATCATCTTCAGTCAAAAGTAGATTCATGTAACTCAAGTTATTCAAAACATACTTAAAAGTTTCCTAATAACTGAATCAAGTATGAGCTTTTAAATGTAGTTTAATTAAAAGGGAATACAATTTAAAATTCGTTCCTCAGTCACACTAGCCACATTTCAAATGCTCAATAGCTACCATATTAAGCTGAGTAACTAACTCAGACAAAATAGACCAGAAGGATGCTGAATGGAACGTGAGGACAGAGGAACTCGGAAAAGGACTTGAAGAGAATGAAAACAGAGGGTTGGCGGAACTATGGTATCCTTTTTTTTCCTACCTCGAGGAATGAGGATTTATCAGGGGGTAAATGACAAGAGTCTGAGTGGATAATGGGAAAAATCCCTGTATTTTTCTGGCCATTTGTGGCTACAATTATTTTAACTTGTTTTGATAGGGCAGAAGCACCAGTATCTGGTTTTCTTCTGCAGCAACATGGACCCAAGACTTGCTATTATTGTTTTTACTTAACAAAATATTAGATGTCAAACATTTCAATGTTTAAAATAAACTTGGCCCTCAGGGAAGAGGTGCCACCCATGATGGGATGTGCACAATTCCCCATCTGTCTTTTTAGAGATAGGTACCTTTTGACTCTAGACTCTGGCTACGAAGATAAATTGGCTTGTATTTGAGATGGTTACCTCTTTGTGCCCACTATCAACAGGTTTGGGTGACTTTATTGTGATACTTTGCCTAATTCTCTGGCACCTGATTTGGTCCCCTATCGACCCAGCCATTCATTCCATAGACCCCCAGTGTGGGTCTCATTCCTCTAGAAAAGTTCTGTCTTCCTACCTCTCTCCTTACTTCTTGGTGGGGACACAGTCGGAACCAGCTCTCTTACCTCACTCTCTTCAGCTCAGACTCTCAGTGTGAGCTGGGTCTAATTTTCTGCTGTCCCTTCTGAATTGCTGACCCAACATGGTGGCTACCTATTGAGTTGGTGAAGCTTTGCTGCCCCCTTCTGGTTTCAAGCCACAATAAATATTGGCTTCATGAATTCTCGAATTGTACTTTAATTATATGCTTTCCCAACTGCTAGTGTATAATGAAAAGCTGCATAAAAATTTTTCACTGTAGTGAATAAAATAGACAAAAATCTATGCCCTCATAGAGTAGTCAGGGGGAGACTGACAAGAAATACATAAACAAAGTATGTGGGAAATCAGGAGTTTTACAAAAATAAATAAAGCCGAGAAGGGAGATAGGGAGTGAGCGAGGCATTTAGATAAGGCCAAGGAGGTTCTCCTTGAGACCTAAGGGACATGAGGGAAGTAGTGAAGAACAAAAAAACAGCGAGGCGGAAAGCTGTTTGGTATGTTTGAATAACATTAAGGAAGATGGTGGGAATAGCCAAACTGTGGAAAGAGCCAAGATGTCCATCAACAGATGAATGGATAAAGAAGATGTGGTATATATATATACAATGGAATATTATGCAGCCATCAAAAGGAATGAGATCTTGCCATTTGCAACGACGTGGATGGAACTGGAGGGTATTATGTTGAGTGAAATAAGTCAAACAGAGAAAGACATGTATCATATGATCTCACTGATATGAGGAATTCTTAATCTCAGGAAACAAACTGAGGGTTGCTGGAGTGGGGGGTGGGGTGGGAAGGATGGGGTGACTGGGTGATAGACACTGGGGAGGGTATGTGCTCTGGTAAGCGCTGTGAATTGTGCAAGACTGTTGAATCTCAGATCTGTACCTCTGAAACAAATAATGCAATATATGTTAAGAAAAAAAAAGAAGAAGAAGAAGGTAGCGGGAGGGGAAGAATGAAGCGGGGAAAATCGGAGGGGTAGACGAACCATGAGAGACGATGGACTCTGAAAAACAAACAGGGTTCTAGAGGGGAGGGGGGTGGGAGGATGGGTTAGCCTGGTGGTGGGTATTGAGGAGGGCACATTCTGCATGGAGCACTGGGTGTTATGCACAAACAATGAATCATGGAACACTTCATCTAAAACTAATGATGTAATGTATGGGGATTAACATAAGAATGAAAAAAAAAAAGGAAGATGGTGGGGCTGAAGCATTAGAGCAGAGTGAATGATGGAGAGTAGAAGGACATAGTTCAGAGAGCTAAGTGCGGTAGCACAGGAAGGAGATTACATAGGGCCGTGCAGTATATATATGTAATTTATATGTATAAAATATACACACTACTCTGAATCAGACTGAAAGATAATTGAGAGTTTTGAATAGAAGGGAGCCATGACATGGCATAATTAAATAGATCACTCTGAGGATTATCTGATGAACAGACTGCAGGGGTGGCAAGGGACAGGGAGATGGCAGAATAACACTGATTTGGACCAGCATGGTAGAATGGAGATAGTGTGATGTGGTCAAATTCTGCCTGTATGCTGAAGGTAGAAAATTTGCTGATGGATTTAATTATGGGTGTGAATGAGAAGGCTCAATGATGATCAGATGGCTGAGCAAACAAATGGTTGCAGTTGCCATTTACTGAGATGGAGAAATCTGGGGAAGAGCAGGTTGGAGGGATACAGATAGAGAAGAAAACAGAAGTAGTTATTTGGGAGTGTTCTGGTTGAGATGCCTATTGGACATATACCAAATTGGAGATCAGAATAGAAATTTAAGGTAGTGATATAATTTTTGGAAGATATAGCCTATAGATAGATGGTATTTAGAGCTATAACTCCATATGAGAACAAATTAAGAACATTAATTCAATGTGGCAGAAGTTGGTGCTAAAACTGAATTGTCACTTGCAAGGTGAACATGGCTCCGACTTCAGTGGTGCAGCTTTATTTTAGATTTAAAGGCCTATTTTGTTACTGGATGTAGGACTTTATTCTCCTATCACTTTTCTTTATTTGAACTTTTATGAAACCAGAATTCACATAACTCACTTTGTCTGGTCTTCGCATGGCATGACTCTATGAATTAACTGTACCTCTGACTTTATTCCTTTAATTCATTGTAATTCAGGTATTGGCTAGCAGTTCTGGGACTGTGAACACAGGTACAAATACTGGCAGCATTAGGCAGTGCCTATCATGCTTGGCCCATTCCCACATCCTCTTGTTCAACTAGAAAATTTCTGCATGTCCTCGAAGACTCAGTTTGTACATCAGGCCTTCTGGAAGTCCTTGATGTGACTGGTCAGTACCTAGTGCTCCCTTTTTTTGTGTTTTCACCCTGCCTCTTTTTACCTCTCTTACAGCCCTTGTCATATACTTTGAAGTTCACACATCACTGGTGAGAGAAATTTAAAAAACCTTGAACAAATGGAGGGTTATACTGTGTTCATGAGATGGAATATGCCATTTCTCTCCCAATCCCAATCTCCCAATATAGTTTTATGCAATCTGTCAATATTTTTTATAAGTTTACAAATGGATTCTAAAATCTATATGAAATGCAAAAGATACTAGAATAGCCCAAGAAACTTTGAAAAAGATGAACAAATTTGAAGATTAATACCGCCTGACTTCAAGACTTACTACGAAGTTACAATAAGCAAGCCAGTGTGATATGGCCACAAACCAGTCAATAAGGCAGAACAGGGATTCCGCAGCAGGTCCACGCTAGAATGAATAACTAATTTTCAGTGATGCAAAGGCAATTCAGTGGAGCAAAGATTATATTGTCAACAATTGTTACTAGAAGAATTGGAAAGTCATATGAAAGAAATGAGCTTTGATTCTTACCTTGCATCATATAAATGTATAGCCTGAAACTCATAAAACAGGCAAAAAACTTTGTGACCTTGGGTTAGTGCAAAGCGTTCTCATATACACCACCAAAAGTATGATCAATATGAAAATACAGATAGAATTTTATCAAAGTTAAGAACTTCTGCTCTTCAGAGGCACTGTTAAGAGAGTGAAAATACAAGCCACAGACTGGGAGAAAATATTTTAAGTTTCGTATCTGAAACTTGTATCCATGGTAAGTAAGGAACTCTCAAAACTTAGTAATAATAAAAACATGCAAAAAAAAATGGACAAAATATTTGAACAGATGTTTTGGTAAAGAAGATATACAAATGTCGGACAAATGAAAAGATGTTCAATATTATTCATCATGGGAGAAATACAATCACAACTACGAGATAGCACTAGTGTTGTATGCCTTCTTAATGAAAGAGCACCAAATAACAAGCATAAAAATCAGAGCACTGTTTGAAAACTATTAAGGTATGCAATATATCAAATGAACACTAAAGGATAAAGATTAAGATGGACCATTCAAAAATAAAAATTTCAGTAATGGTGAACTATTTTAGTATTATAGAGCATTTATGACATTATCTAACTGCTGTTGATAGAAGTCTTTAACAGGTCAATATGCTTTCTTCATATTGCATCATTAAAAGATGGATTGGAACGATTTGCCTTTTTTGTAGGATGATCTATCTGTTATCATCAATTTTACAAACTGGATATAAAATTATATTCAAAGAGGCACTTGGGGATGTTTTCCTCCATCATGTTGATCAAGAAAGTCTTCAGAAATTCATGGGTATCTGTAGAAGAGTAATAGGAGGTACTAAGCAATCAACACAAAATCAACTTGAGATAACAGGATGCCAAATAAAACTTAATAACCATTAAGGAATTGTAAGACCTTTCGTCTCAGCACTACCATTAATAATTGACTATCTGATCTCATTGCCGAACACATCAAAGAAATGAATGTACCGTTGGCCTTCACTGTCCTTGGGTTTAGCACAGTCTGTCACTATCTCCAAAGGCAGTCATCAATTTTCCCAGTGTTTTTTTCTCTATTGTTTTATGTTATTTTCATTAATAGCAGCAAGATACCTTTGGTAGTTTTTATTTAAAGATAATACTTCGGCTATGAGTTGAAGCATTTTTGAAACTACTCTTATGTTGCTACCTTCAATCTTCATTAAATATATTTGCATATTAAAGGATTACAGTGTTTAAAGATATCCTGGGATTTTAGAAGGGCATTAATTTCTAATATGCTCTTCCAGAAATACATCACATGTACTAATCTTGGGGTGGGAAAATAGAATCTACTTGCCTATGCAGAGACAAATGAAGCCTAAATTTCGCTTTGGGAGTCTTC
Organism: Neomonachus schauinslandi; assembly: GCF_002201575.2. NCBI lineage: Eukaryota > Metazoa > Chordata > Mammalia > Carnivora > Phocidae > Neomonachus > Neomonachus schauinslandi. Next base: position 45,828,475 of record NC_058409.1, on the reverse strand, counting down.
TGGAAACTTGGATGCAGACAGCATTCTTTTTGTGGAGCATTACTTCCAACACTCCAGCCTTTGGGTGCATTTAAGGATTTGAAGGAGCTGAATCTGGACCTCTCTCAGGACACAGTAAGAGAATGCTGAGGAGGCAGCTAAGATGCAACACCAGGTGTTTTCATGGGCGGGCTTTGCTAATGTAATCCTAGGGCATTTTGAACAAGTCCGTTGAAAGGGTTCTGGAGCATTGTTGTGGCCAGCACAGCACAGTTCTTTGGTGAACTCCCTTTGGAAGAATTTCACTGGGCTGTGTGCCTGTGTGGAGGGAAGTGGAAGCTGTTCTGGGGAAGGAGAAAGTCAGAACTGTTGTTGCTGGAAGCTGTTGGACCTCTTAAGTTACCGTCATGGAGTCAATGGCCATGGGAGCTGCTGCCCAGAGTTTCTCACAGGTCTCCACAGGGTGCTCCGCTCGGGATAAGGCTTGTTATTCTGTCATTACAGACTAAATAAGCAGAGAGTAACTGTTCATGGCCCAAATTTGCTCTGTTTCGCTATGCATCCTTGGGCTGTTTTGTTACATGGCAAGAATAACTGGATAGTAGTGGACATACTGTCTTGTCTGAGAAAATATCCTGTTTCTTTGACTTCTCCTCCAGTACAACTAGGATGCTACCTTTGGACACTTTAACCAGTATAAGGGTGGGATGTGGCTTAGATTGGGCCAATCATATTCCTATGTTACCTTTGCTAAAGTGATTGGACCAAGAGATGGCACATGACCTGACCAAGGACAGTGTGGGTCCATTCCTATACATTTGATTAGAGCTAGAGGAGAAAACCCTTTTTCCTATTAGTTTAGCAAGTAACCTGTGGCCATGTTCCCACAGTATGCAGAAAGCCTTCCTGCAGTAGGTCAGAATGAAGTTGCACAAAGAAGGGCTCAGATCAGAGAGGAAGGGAGAGGGAACTGATTGTGCTTGGGCCTCTGGTTCCAGTCTCCAACGGCACTGGAGTTTCCCTGGTCCTGCAGCTTTTTCAAATTTTAGAGCGATGATAAGGTTAATATCATTTGTTTATAACCTAGCTGAAAATGTTAATGTGATTAACACCTAATTACATGGAGGACAGAAAAATCAAAACCTATAATAACATTGGATACTACTTAATTCCCAATACATAATTAATAAGAAATAAAAAATTAACAAAGAAATATGGTCTTAAACAATCAATTTAAAAGGAGTGAAATTGAGCAAAAAAAAAAGTTGCTATTATGTAAAGTCTTATTACAACATTTTTTGATGTTGCTTTCGGAGAGAAAATGACCCAGTAATACTACATAGACTCTGGATGTTGTTTACTATTTGTGTGGTACTTTAAAATTTGTCTCACCATGGGAATCTTAGCTAATAAGATGGTGAAGAAGGATATTGAGATGTTTGGTAAAGGGAAAATAACAGTTGGATTATGTTTCAGATGAAGAATCATTTAGAAGGATGTCTCAAAATTGAGTTTTAAATATTCCAAAATTCAAGAATTTTAGCAAATCACATAATTTTGTCTTGGTATTTCACTGATGACCCTCCTTCATAATATGTGTGTTTAATATGATGGTCCAGCCTCTTTTTGTCAGTCATGAATAACATCCTGGTCTTAACACTTAACTACTTTCCAGGAATCTCTTAGACTGCTCTCTCCTTATTTGTACCCACACATATATTTAAGGAGTAAAAAGTAATGTAACAAAAACGTTAGCAAAATACAATTAAGAAGCCTAATTGTAGGATTGTAGAAGTTTGTAATTGGAGGACATGTTAGAGCTCATCTGGTTCAATGGCTGTATTTTATAGGTAAGGGATTAAATGCAAGGAGATTAATTTGCAGCCCAAGGTTATGTTTGCTACTAAGAAAAAAAATGTTCCCCAACTAAATATAAATGATTCTTAGGTTATCCATTGTTTTGCCATTTCTATGCCTTAGGTTTTTCTTTCTTTTTATACTCAAATCTCTTTGAATGGCCCTATATTTAATTTATTGAGTGATAGAGTTTAGTGCACTGATTCTCAAAGCATAGATCCTAGACCAACAGTATCAATAGCACCAAAAACCTAATAGAAAATACAAATTCTTGAGCCCACCCAGATTTGGTGAATTCAACTCTGGTAGTAGGGGCAGGCAATCTCTGTGTTAACAAGCCCTCAGGTTATACGGACGTACTAGGCTTGTGGAATACCATTTTGTCCTAATGTTAGTAAATTGAAGTCTTAGGTTGAGCTTCTTTAACCAACCGGTGACTATTGGCAGCTCACCAAACTTAAAGCAAATCTATTATACTTTTCCCTTTCTTAAAACCCTCTAAGACTCCCCCACCCCCCATAGGCTACTGAACACAATTTAACCCTTTTAGCACCATGTGAAATGATCCCCTCTAAGTCTGCAACTTCTTTCAACTCCTCCCTTAACTTTTGGCACCAACAGCACCAATGCCTCTGTTCCATTACCCATAGTACTCCCTTGCCAGGAATGCTTTTTCTTACCTCTTCCCCTGACTCCGTTTCTCTGTGAATCAGACTAGAGGCCCAGGACTTTTAGGAAGTCTTTGGCTTCCTCCCGAGAGAGGTTCTATGTCTCCTCTACTGTTTTCATAATATTCTACGCACATGGCATCACTGACACATGAAAACATGTAGGTATTTAGCACTTAGAGGAGGATGAGAGAGCTTCCCAGGACAAACGAACAGCTGTGCTAGGAGTAAGAATGGCACAAACAACAAAATGACAAATGTGGTTGGAATGGAGAGGATGCGAGGAAAGAGCATGATATAAATGGAGGCTGGAGAGATGGCTAAGAGCCAAATCATGCAGCACTGTAGTTAATAGGGAGATTCGTTTGTATCTTAAGACCAGTAGGAAAATGTGGTCCCACTTTGAGAAAAGTAATGTAGTTAATATTTGCATTTTAAGAGGACCACTTGGGCCTTTTGTTTGATGGTATTAAGAGCAGATGTTAGGTGACCAATTGGGTAACCACTGCAGTAATGCAAAGAAGAGACAATGGTAGCTAAGACTTCTCATTGTTTTTACAGTGAAAATAAAGAGAAGGGAATGGATTCATCAGATTTTTAGGATTTGGTGATGGCTGGATAGGAGAGGTGAGGCAGAGTGAGAAGTCAAGAATGACTCTCAGGCTTTTGGTTTGTGTAACTTGTGCATTCAATCATTTATTTGGACAATACTGGAAGAAGACCAGGTTTTGGAAGATTATGGACATCAGAAATTTGAGGCAAAGTCATAATCAGTCATCAAACTCAGAGGGAGGTTAAGGATGAATATAAAAATATGGGGTCAACTGCTCAAAGGTGAGCTTTATGTAAAAGGTTTTATTAGATCAGTGGGGATAGAGGCCCGATTGTCATGGGTTGAATAATGAGTGGTTGCCAGAGAGAAGATGAGTAGGGGAAGGGGAGAGGGAGGTACAGGCCTCCAGTTATGGAATGAGTAAGTCATGGGAATAAAAAGCACAGCATAAGAAATACAGCCAATGGTATTGTAATAGAGATGTAATGGGACAGATGGTGTCTATACTTGGGGTGAACGTAATGTATAAACTTGTCAATTCACTAAATTATATACCTGAACTAATGTAACATATGTAAAATTTTTTAAAAATAGGTGAAAAGTGGGGCACCCGTTCTCTCTGTGTGTTTGCCTCTGTCAAATAAAACAGGTGAAAAGTAAAGAAATAGAATTGGTACATTTTGTTAAGTGTCCTGAGAAGTGAAAATGTGAAAGAAAGGAGAATGATAGGATTGCCACTGAAATGGGGAGTGTAGACAAATTTGGGTTTTAAATTAAAAAAAAGTTGAGGGAATTTCCATCCACAAGTTTATATTCTCTCAGGAAAGTTACAGGCTTGATCATATACATAGCCTGAAGGGTTAGCAAACCCTCATTCTGTTGGTTAGCATTTTAGGGATCACTTCAGGGCTTTGAAATCATATCCTATATTATTAAGAGATGCCAGGTATGCAGAGTGAGGCATTGAGAAGTACATGGGATTGAACTTCATTGGTTTTGAGTTCAAGTCTTTACTATTATGAACACTTGGAAGGGTAACTCTTGTCTCACAGGATTGTTGTAAGGGGTCATTATAAATGAGAAAACTCTGAACAAATGTTAATTACTTTAGTACAGCAGTGTCTATGGCCATGGAATTTTAGAGCCTGAAGTTTCTTTGTGGATCCTTAGTCTAATAACAACTTCAGTAAAGGTCATGAAGAAATAGAGGCCCAGAGCAGCAGGGTTAGGATAGGAATTAAGTGTCCCATTCATTGTGTACTTCCCGTTATTTTATGTTGTTCAATAGCCTTTGGAAGAATTGATTTAGGTGGTTACTTTGTTCTGGCTTGCTAACTTTTTATTTATGTCTAGTGTATCTATTTACAAAACAGAATTTAACGCAATTTATAATAAACATGCTTGTTTTCTTGTATTCTGGGTAGGTGTAGGTTTGAAGTTAGTATCTGGTAACTCAGTAGTGGCAATATTGGCTATATTGTTTATACCTGCCATCTTTATACTACCCAATAGGGGAACACTATGGTTTAAATAATCTGAGCAAGCTTAACAGGTATCTCAGTCCCTGTGTATTCTCAAAGCATGACCCATTTTTTATGAGCAGTCAATGTCCTACTACTTAAGACTGTCTTTAAGAATATGGTAAATAAAACCAGATTTACTGTTAATATCCTTTACTTGCCACTATATAGCTATAGATAGCAATGGAGAACAATCATTCAATTAAGTTCTCCTGAATTATTTCTACATTTTTTCCAGGTATTGCCTCTTATCATCATTTGTTCCCAGTCAATGCTCCTTGTTGTGTTTATGAATATTGCATAAATCTTATCCTTTGCTTCATGTTGAAGTTTAATGATTTTCTTTCACCTTTACTGTCCTTCTGATAAATCATTCTCATTACAGTGGAAGGATAAGGGTTGAATAGATTTTTTTGAGCCAAGTATAAGATTTGTAAAACTTGCACAATTGTCCATTTTATCAGAATTTGTGATTTAAAAAAATCTGGCTAAGAGTCTTAAGATGTATTTATTACACACATATTGACTTGAGGTTAATAACACTAATGTTTGGGTATTATGTAAAAATAAAATATCACTAAATTTGAAAAACTCTTGGATTCTATATGAAATAATTACTTAGTTAACTGAAATGGGCCCTCCAATTTCAATAATTTTAGAAGACTGACAAAAAACGAGATGAACAATTTCTTAAGAAACTAAGTCACCAAGTGAAACCTGAGCGGGTCTATAATATTCTTCCTCCTCTTCCTCTTGTGCAAGAAACAGAGTTATCCTCAACAGTTACTGGATAAATGCTTGTTGGTCTTCTGAATACACTGAGGAGATATTACAGTTGAAGCTTGTCTAGAAAGTCAGCTAAATGCTGTGAAATAGGGACTGGTTATCGGGTAAAAAAACATTTTCTCTTTTCAAAGAGCTTGGCAGCAAAGTAGTGATTCTATTTACATCAGTAAGATGTTTCCAGTGCAGGAACACAGTGTCATCATCCTTCAATTGTGTGCCATGAGAATGATTAATAGATAAGAACCATTATAAGAGGTTTGTCAGTATTGACATACTCTTTGGGTGGGGTCTAAGACAGACTGGCTTCTTTATGAAAATGATACTGAAGTGAACGGTTTTGGAAAGAGATTTTACTCTATTTGCATTTGACAGATGAATAAAATAGCTGGCAATTTTTTTTGACGAAATAAAAGCAAACTGTTAACAGAATGCAGGCCAAGGCACATCTTCTAATCAAGGTCTGGGATCTAGTTTATATATCCTCTGGCCTTCAGTGAAAGATGAAATCATCCAGAGCTAATAAGAATTGCTTCTGTTTCCACAATTCTCTGGCAGCCCACTTAAATGTGTAACAATATACACTCTGAATCTCTTCCATTTACTCTAAAGCCTTTTTCTGAATTCTGTCATCTGGAAAAAGACCAGCTGGTCAACATTTTCTTTTTACTTACTGATGTTAAAAATATTTATTGCCATCTATTTTCTGAGCTTGAACAATCCAAATTTATGTAACCTTTTCACACAGGATTTGATTTTCTCACCCCTGAACTTATACTGATAATCTCCCTGAAATTCTCTCCAGGTTCTTCCTGCCCTTGGATGTAAAACTTAATGAAGTTGTCCTGATACCAGAGGAGTCCTGGTTCTTTAGTCCCCAAGGCTCGGCCTCCCCTTATTTGCACACTCCCCTACTGCTCACCTTCCTGATACTGCTATCTGTGATCTCAGATCTCATCTATGCCTAGAGAGCAGTGTACCTGACATTCCCAGCAGGGCTGCCCTATGAGTAGGGGCAGAGATGTAATTCTAGGGTTAATAAGAAGGCCTGCCATCTCCTATTTACTCCCTGGAGTCTGTTATTTCCTTCAATGGAGTCAACACTTAAATCCACAATTATATAAAGTTTGTAATACAAATATACTCCAAAAGAGATAATGTAACGATGTTATTTGCATAAAATTATAAATGCCTAATATAAGCCTCAGAGATTATATAATGATTGCATTTAAGTGCCCAATTTAACTTTGCTTACTCCATTGCACTATCACTTTTGTTTAGAAGCCTACTACTAGGTAGTGATGGGATGCCTTAACGGGCTCTCAATAAACCTGAATTATCCATTGCTTAGACCTAGCTCTGAGTGTATTATTTCTTGACCTATCTTCAAGCATACTGATTGTATTTTTCCTTTTTTCTTTTTAAAGTTTTTATTTAAATTCCAGTTACAGTGTGATATTAGTTTTGAGTGGACAATATAGTGATTCAACACTCCCATACTGATTCTTTCTTTGGCCATTTCCAGTCTACTAACGATCCCATCAAAGGCATTCTTTCTGTTCTTTATTCTTCATTTGTATAAGAGAACAATTACAGATGACTGGATTGAAGAAAAAGTGACTCAGCCACAACAGCAAGGTTCAAGCAACACACATAGGAGATACCCCTGAAATGCCAGACTCCAGTAAACAGGAGACACTGCACTGCATGGCACCTCATCTTCACAAGGCAACTACTTTTAGGATCAGGAGATGTAGCTGACTTTCCTAACACACAGAAATAGGCACAAAAAGTTAGACAAAATGAGGAGACAGAGGAATACGTCCCAAATGAAAGAACAGGACAAAACCTAAGCAAGAGACTTAAGTGAAATAAGCAATATGCCTCATAGAGAATTTAAAGTAATGGTCATAAAGATACTCACCAGACTTGAGAAAAGAGTGGAGGACATCAGTGAGAACCTGAACAAAGAGATAAAAAAGAAGCAATCACTGAAGAACACGGTAAATGAAATGAAAAATACACTAGGTGGAGAGAAAGCAGAAGAACGAATCAATGACTTGGAGGACACAATAATGGTAAGTAATCAAGTTAAGCAGGTGAGAAAGAAAAAAAAAACTATGCAAAATGAGAATAGACTTAGGGAAGTCAGTGACTCCATCAGCATAAAGAAGAAGAAAGATAAAAGGGGGCAGAAAAATTATGTGCAGAAATAATCTCTGAAAACTTCCTCAACCTGGAAAAAGAAAACAAAAGCTCAGATCCAGGAGGCAGAGATCCCCCAACAAAAATCAATCTAAGGAGGTCCACACCAAGACACCTAGTAATTAAAAAGGCAAAAGGTAGTGATCAAGACAGAATTTAAAAGCAGCAAGAGTAAAGAAGACAGTTACATAGAAGGGGAGCCCCATAAGGTTATCAGATTTTTTAGCACAAACTTTATACACCAGAAGGGAATGGCATAATATATTCAAAATGCTTAAAGAAAAATACATGCAAACGGTAATACTCTACCCAGTAAGGCTATCCTTTAGAAAAGGAGAGCTTATAAAGTTAATAAACAATCACAAGTTAAAGGAATTCATCACCACTAAACCAGCCCTACAAGAGCTGTTAAGGGGGGCTCTATGAGTGGAAAGAAAAGACTGTCAGTAAGAGTAAGAAAAGTAGGAAGCACAAAAGCAGTAAAAATAAGTGTATCTGTAAAAAATCAGTCAAGGGACTCACAAAATAAAAGGATGTAAAGTATGACACCATACACCTAAAACATGGGGAAGAGAGGAGTAAAAAATAGGTTCAAGTTTAAGCGACCATCGACTTTTTTTTTTTTTTTAACTCAATTACCTAACATGTAGTACATCATTTTTGGTGTAGTTTTCATTAGTTGCTCATAACATCATGCAACCATCAACTTTAATATAGACTCCTATATGCAGAAGATATATACAAACCTAATGGTAACCACAAATCAAAAACCAGTAATAGATACACAAAAAATAAAGAGAAAGGAATCCAAGTATATCATTAAAGAAAGTCAGCAAACCATGAGAGAAGAGAGCGAGTAAAGAGAGGACCAGAAAAGAACTATGAAAACAACCATAAAACAGCTAACATAATGGCAATAAATACATACCTATTAGTAATTACTTTGAATGTAAATGGACTAAAAGCTCCAATCAAAAGACATAGGGTGACAGAATGGAATAAAAAAAAGCAAGACCCATCTAAATGCTGCCTACAAGAGATTCAGTTCAGACCTGAAGACGTGTGCAGATGCAAAGTGAGGGGATGGGGAAACATTTATCATTCAAATGGAAGTCAAAAGAAAGCCAGGGTAGCAATACTTGTATTGGGCAAAATAGACTTTAAGACAAAGACTGTAACAACAGACAAAGAAGGACACTATATAATAATACAGGAAACAGTCCAATAAGAAGATATAACGATTGTAAATATTAATGCACTCAACGTGGGAGCACTCAAGTACATAAAGCAGCTACTAACAAGCATAAAAGAAGTAATCAACAGTAATACAATAATAGTAGGAGACTTTAACACCGCACTTACACTAATGGACAGATCATTCAAACAGAACATCAATATGGAAACCGTGGCTTTGAATGACACACTGGAAGAGATGGATTTAACAGATATTTTCAGAACATTCCTTCTTACAACAGCAGAATTCCCATTCTTTTCACGTGTACACGGAACATTCCCCAGAATAGGTCACCTATTAGGCTACAAAACAAGTCTCAACAAATTCAAAAAGATCAGTCATATCATGCATCTTTTTTGACCACAATGCTATGAAACTAGAAATTAACCACAAGAAAAAGTCTGGAAAGAACACAAACACATGGAGATTAAATAACATACTATTAAACAATGAATGGGTCAAACAAAAAAATCAACAAAGAAATAAAAAAATTACATGGAAACAAGTGAAAATGAAACAATGGTCTGAAGTGTTGGGATTCAGCAAAAGTGGTTCTAAGATGGAAGTTTATAGCCATATGGGCCTACCTCAAAAAGCAGTAAAATCTCAACCAATCTAACCTTACCCTTAAAGGAGCTAAAAAAAGAACAACAAACACAAGCCCAAGCCAGAAGGAAGAAGGAAATAATAAATATTAGAGCAGAAATAAGTGATATAGAAACAAAAAACAATAGAACAGTGAAAACAGCAGTTGGTTCTTTGAAAAGATCAACCAAAATGATAACCCTCTAGCCAGACTCATTAAAAAAATAAAAGAGGCCTCAAACAAAATCAGAAATGAAAGAGAAATGACAATGGACACCAAAGAAATACAAAGAATTGTAATAGAACATTATGAAAATTAAATGCCAACAAATTGGAAAACCTAGAAAAAAATGGATAAATTCCTAGAAACATATAACCAACCAAATTGAAGCAGGAAAAAAGAGAAAATTTGAAAATCCTGATTGCTAGCAATGACACTGAATTAGTAATCAAAAAACTCCCAATGAACAAAAAGTCCAGGACCAGAGGGCTTGATAGGCAAATTCTATCAAATATTTAAAGAGTTAAAACCTATTCTCAAAATATTCCAAAAAAAATAGAAGAGGAAGGAAAGCTTCTGAATTAATTCTATGAACCCAGCATTACCCTGATAGCAAAACCAGATAAAGGTATCATAGAAAAAGAACTACAGGCCAGAATCTCTGATGACCATCCATGCAAAAATCCTCAAGAGAATGTTATCACACCAAATTGAACAATACATTAAAAAAATTATCCACCACAAACAAGTGAGATTTATTTCCAGGATGCAGGGGTGGTTCAATATTCACAAAATCAATATAATACATCACATCAATAAGGATAAAAATCATATGATCATTTCAATAGATACAGAAAAAGCATTTCACGAAGTACAACATCCATTCATGATAAAAACACTTACCGAAGTAGATTCAGAAGGAACATACCTCAACATAAAACAGGCCTTATATAAACCCATCCTCAATGGGGAAAAAACAGAGCTTTTCCCCTAAGGTCAGAAACAAGGATGTCCAGGGTCACCACTTTTATTCATCATAGTACTGGAGTTCTAGCCACACCCATCAGACAAGAAAAAAGAATAAAAGGCATCCAAATTGGTAAGGAAGAAGTAAAACTCTATTTGCAGGTGACACGATACTATATATATATAACACCCTAAAGATTCCTCCAAAACATACTAGAATTGATGAATGAGTTCAATAAGGTCACAGGATACCAAATCAACCTACTGAAATCTGTTGCATTTCTATACACTAATAATGAAGCAGTGCAAAGGGAAATAAAGAAAGCCATCTCATTTACGATTGTACCAAAAAGAATAAAATACTTAGGTTGTAGAAGATGTAAACAGCCCAAGCGGCTACTTGTTTTGTAGCCTAATAGGTTTTTTTTTTATTCTTATGTTAATCCCCATACATTACATCATTAGGTTTAGATGAAGTGTTCCATGATTCATTGTTTGTGCATAACACCCAGTGCTCCATACAGAACGTGCCCTCCTCAATACCCACCACCAGGCTAACCCATCCTCCCACCCCCCTCCCCTCTAGAACCCTCAGTTTGTTTTTCAGAGTCCATCGTCTCTCATGGTTCGTCTATCCCTCCGATTTCCCCCCTTCATTCTTCCCCTCCCGCTACCTTCTTCTTCTTTTTTTTTTTTTCTTAACATATATTGCATTATTTGTTTCAGAGGTACAGATCTGAGAGTCAACAGTCTTGCACAATTCACAGCGCTTACCAGAGCACACACCCTCCCCAGTGTCTATCACCCAGTCACCCCATCCCTCCCACCCCACCCCCCACTCCAGCAACCCTCAGTTTGTTTCCTGCGATTAAGAATTCCTCATATCAGTGAGGTCATATGATACATGTCTTTCTCTGTTTGACTTATTTCACTCAACATAATACCCTCCAGTTCCATCCATGTCGTTGCAAATGGCAAGATCTCATTCCTTTTGATGGCTGCATAATATTCCATTGTATATATATACTACCTTTATCCATTCATCTGTCGATGGACATCTTGGCTCTTTCCACAGTTTGGCTATTGTGGACATTGCTACTATAAACATCGGGGTGCACATACCCCTTCGGATCCCTACTTTTGTATCTTTGGGGTAAATACCCAGTAGTGCAATTGCTGGGTCATATAGTAGCTCTATTTTCAACTTTTTGAGGAACCTCCACACAGTTTTCCAGAGTGGCTGCACCAGCTTGCATTCCCACCAACAGTGTAGGAGGGTTCCCCTTTCTCCGTATCCCCGCCAACATCTGTCGTTTCCTGACTTGTTAATTTTAGCCATTCTGACTGGTGTGAGGTGGAATCTCATTGAGGTTTTGATTTGGATTTCCCTGATGCCAAGCGATATTGAGCACTTTTTCATGTGTCTGTTGGCCATTTGGATGTCTTTTTTTTTTTTTTAAACAAGAAAAAACATGGTAGTGGATACTTTATTTTGTTGGATTTCAACCACCAAGTTTTGGGTTTATTTCCTCACGGTCCTCCTGCCCTTCCTCCCCCTCTCCCATTTTCCCATGATGTTGATAAACTGCTTTATTCCGTTTCCCATCTTTTTCTTGCCAAGTATCCAGGCCTTTTTCTTTTTAAAGACTGACTGCTGAATGGATAAAGATGTGATATATATATATAATATATATATATAATAAAATATTACTTAGCCATAAAAAATAATGAAAACCTGCCATTTCCAACTACGTAGATGGAGCTAGAGAGTACTAAGTGAAATAAGTCAGTCAGAGAAAGACAAATACCATACATGATTTCATGCATATGTAGAATTTAAGATACAAAACAAATGAACAAAGGGAAAAAGAGAGAGCGACAAACCAAGAAACAGACTCCTAACTATAGAAAACAAACTGATGGTTACTAGAGGGGAGATGAGTGCGGGTTTGGGGTGGGAAGTGGGATGGGGGAAATAGGTGATGGGGATTAAATATTACACTTACCATGTTGAAAAAAAGTTTTTAAAAAGATACTGATTCTTAAAACTAAAAAAAATTATTTTATATCTTTTAGACACTGGGATAAATTTTGAGTCAGAAAACAGGGTGAGGGGCGCCTGGGTGGCTCAGATGGTTAAGTGTCTGCTTAGGTCATGATCCTGGGGTCCTGGGATCGAGCCCCACATCGGGCTCCTAGCTCAGTGAGGAGCCTGCTTCTCCCTCTCCCTCTGCCTCTGCCTCTCTCCCTGCTCATGCTCTCTGTCTCAGATGAATAAATAAAATCTTAAAAAAAACAAAAAACAGGGTGATGTATGGAATTAATGAATATTGTACACCTGAAATTCATATAACACTGTACATTGGCTATACTGGAATTAGAAAGTTTAAAATACCTTTCTGAGAATTCTAACACCTATGTCTTACCTGAGTCTGATTTTTATGATTTCCTTGTCTCTTGTGCTTTTCCCTTGTCTTTTGGAATGCCAGGTAACTTCTTTGTTGAAAGCCAGACATCTTTACATCAGGTAATAGGCCTGAATTAAATAAGCCTTTACTGTGAGGATCTGTGATTATCTGGCTAGGAATTGTGCTGTTTAATGTTTGCTGTAGTTATAAGTGCCAAAGTCTTAAAATTCCTCTAGGGATCTTGTGTTATCTCTCTTCTTCACTTTGGGTTTCCCTAAGTACACCTCCTCAGATAAAGTCTGTGTCTTGAAGCTTTTTGAGCTGTAATTCACTGTAGTTATACTCAGTCTTGTTTATGTAGTGGTAAACTAGGGGGGAGGTGATGCATTCTATATTATTATTTGTGGTCCCATGTCTCGAGTATGTGACCTTCACAACTATTATTCCATAATACAGTTTTTATTGCCCCCCTTAGCTAACTCAGAAAGGCTAGAGTACACAGGAGGGTAAGGAATGCCCTTCTCCCCACTCTGATAAGGCTTTGGGAGCCTCTTCTCTTACTGCATAGGCCTTTGATATAGAGAACTCTTCGGGCTTATCTCACAGTGTCTGCTCTTTGTCAGATATTTGCTATGAGAACATGGTAGGAATACTGGAGGTAAACTCGTGAAGCATAGATTCACCTTAAAACTGTGACCTCCAGGAGTTTCTCTTCTCATACTAGTCCATGTTCGGCCTCCAGCAAGTCATTAAAATTACCACTTAAGTGTTCCTACCAGTTAATGGATCTAGCAGCTTTTGCTCCAGGTAAGCACATATTGGCTATTACTTTCTGGACTCCTTTCTCTCTCTCCAGATTCTGGGATGATGGCTTGTCCTATAACCACCGTTTTCTAACGGAGGTCTAAGGAAAGTAATTGCTTTTCAGTTTATTCAACTATTTCTTGTTTTAAGGACAGTAGTGATGACTTCCAAACTCTTTAGAGGTCAGAGCTGAAAGTGGAATTCCATTACTCTTTTATGCAAATTTTATCTTATGTTATTCCTCCCAGGTCACTTCTCTTGAGGAAACAAGACTTTTTTTTTTTTTATTGAAATGACTGTAGTTACATTTACACATAAATCAGGTCTGACATTAGCAGAGCTGAAATAATAAAACAAGATGATTTTAGAAAATGAAGCAAATGTTGGAATTTTTTCAAAATTCTACCGATGGGACCCTCAGAACAGAGAATTCATCTTCTCCAATACAACCATTCCTCCCATGAAACGTTACATCAAGGCTACCTTGATATGGGGCTTTAACTGATACAAGCTAAACATTTAAGAACAAAGTATCTTGTAATAGCTCCTTTTTCCAGCTCTGATTCTTTGGGATAAGAATAAATGTTTACTTTTTTTTTTATTCTACCACACCTACAATGAACTTGTAAATATTCTATGGATCTTTTAAAGGTCAGATCATATGCCATGTACTATATTAAACCATCTCTGACAACCTCAAATGAAAGTAACTTCTCTCACCTATTCTTTAATTATTATAGTGATGTACTATCAACAGTTAATACTGGATCACAAGAGCTGAGTGTGAACATGCATCTCTTTCCAATTCCAGATTCAGGGCCATCACATTGGTAGACTGAAATCAGCTATTGTAGGAATACTTACATGACTGATTTGGCAAACACTACAAATCAGGGTTTTTGTTTTCTCCTTAGAAAGCTAGTTAGACATTTACCATCACATCATCATGTGTGTCTGTGTAGATATATACATAGATGGACAGGGGGTAGGGAGAGGGAGAGAGAGAGAGGGAGAGAAGAGGGAAAGAAGGAGGTAGGGAAGGAGAGAACAGCTGTTTATGTACTTTATGTCTTATTGTGCTCCACAGTTTCTTGAGATTAGATGTTGCCAGTGTTATTTTTACTCCTGGTTATCCATTACCTCTTGTTAATTCTTGGTCATTTGGGTGGGGCTTAGTTTTCTCTTGGTGCCAAGAGCACACCTAAACTGGACAAATCAGCATATTGGTTCTCTCTGGCCACAGTGATGGTTCAAGGGTAATCACATGACATAAACAGATTTTATCAAAGCCAATAAACAGTGGTCCTGAGACTTCAGTTGGTAGATATTACGTTTAAAACTTCTGGTGGTCGTTTAGCCAATGCAGAGGTAGACCTATCTATGAATAAAGTTAACAAAGAGAAATGAAGAACCAAAAGATGAAGAGAGATTAATAATAACGAACTGGAACTATACTCATGTTGCATGACATTTCATGTCTGTGAGCCAGGAGTTTTTGTTTGTTTTTGTTTTGTTTCATTTTAAATACTGACTAGTTTGGATTGGGTTTCTGTCACTGGCCACCAAAAGAACCCTGACTAATGCAGTAAATAAAAGGTTCTAAAAATTATTATAACCCTACATCAGCACAATGCCTTGTTTCTAAAGAGGCTCAATGATTGTTCATTGACTGAAAGAATAAGTACGAAATTATTGGGACTACACCAAAATAAAAAGCTTTTGCATAGCAAAAGAAACATCAACAAAAGAAAAAGGCAACCTATGGAACGGGAGTGGATTTTCACAAATGATACATCTGATAAAGGGTTAATAACCAAAATATATGAAGAACTTATACAACAATAAAAAAACAAACAACCCAATTAAAAAATGGGCAGAGGAACAGAAAGGACATTTTTCCCCCCAAAGAAGGCATATAGATGGACAGTTCTAGCATCTACAACTATGAGAAAATAAATTTCTGTTATTTCTACCACTCAGGCTGTGGTATTTTGTCATGGCGCACTGGTAAACTGACATAGTGGTTTTCTAATTAAGAGGGGTCCTAAGAAAATTTCTTGTAGGGAGTAGAAATGTAGTGAATGCTAGGAAGGTGTGACTGACATCTCTTCTCCCAGTATTCGTTGGTTTAAAATTATAAAATTAGAGACCGTGTATAAATTTGGTTTTGATTTTCACTGATGGTGGTTTTCATACCTAAAATTGAACTATACTCACTAAAATGGGAATGAGAGGTCATTAGGGAGCATGGAAGGTAGATCTCGTAAATTATGTTTGAAATAAAACTCTGTCTTGTTCAGATTGTTCAAAAACCTGGTTATGCATGCAATACTGGGACCCTCGGTGTTAGACATAGCTACATGTGTCGTCAATCTCACTGCATATGCTCCAAGTGATGGTTTTCTTTTATGGCATTGGTATTTTTTATTTTTATTTATTTATTTATTTTTATTTTATTTATTTATTTATTTTTTAAAGATTTTATTTATTTATTTGAGAGAGAGAATGAGACAGAGAGAGCACGAGATGGGGGAGGGTCAGAGGGAGAAGCAGGTTCCCCGCCGAGCAGGGAGCCCGATGCGGGACTCGATCCCGGGGCTCCAGGATTATGACCTGAGCCGAAGGCAGTCGCTTAACCAGCTGAGCCACCCAGGCGCCCCCAATGGTATTTTTTAAAAACTGCTTAGGTTTTGACCCAGAATACAGCCTCCAATCATTCGATTTATAGACTAGGAAAGGAATGTAATATAATAAATATTGGCTCTATTTTCATTTTGCCTTTATTTTCTAAAACTAGAGAAAAGCAGGAATTTCAAAATTCTGACATTTCTTATTTTTTGTATTGCTTTTTTTTTTTTTTGGCAGATCATATCATGACCATTGCTTCTTTCTCAGTGTGTGTGTGTGTGTGTGTGTGTGTGTAAAAGAGACAGAGAAGGATAGAGACACAGAAGGAATTAGCATATTTAAACATTCTCTATTTCAGAATCAACTTTGACCAATAGAAGTTTTTTTTTTTTTTTTAAGATTTTATTTATTTGCGAGAGCGAGAATGAGAGACAGAGAGCATGAGAGGGAGGAGGGTCAGAGGGAGAAGCAGACTCCCCGCCGAGCAGGGAGCCCGATGTGGGACTCGATCCCGGGACTCCAGGATCATGACCTGAGCCGAAGGCAGTCACCTAACCAACTGAGCCACCCAGGCGCCCCACCAATAGAAGTTTTTAATGGATCATATGGATGGCTCAACAAAGGAATTTAATTATCTGTTTAAGCTTGGCTCAGATACTGCAGAGTTTCAATCAATACTGATTGCATTTACAAGTCATAAACATCTGATAATGCCATTCCAACATTAACTGACTTGGGTGTTTCAGTGCATTTGCCACCAGACATCCTACCACCTGCCAATACTACTGGCATATTTAGTTGGCATCTCACTTAACTAGTTAATGCTTCTTAGTGTGAGAATAGAGCTATGAATTTTTCCTATGAGATGTTCTGCTTTAGAGAATGTAAGGTGAATAAGCAGCTTAGAATGTTCTAAGTACCAGGATATCACTGGAACAGAGCAGAGGAAAATCATCAGAATTTAAATAAAGGAAATAAGCAATATACTTACGGTAATTATATGAGGATAAATGAGGAGGATGACTAAGTCAGAGAGCAGCTAAATACCAACTAAAATATGATCAGTGTAAAACAGTTTGCAGGGGAATCCCCAAGGGGTGTAACAAAATTTATCCCTTATTGTTTGATGAACTTAACCTTGTTAGTATTCACGTAACCCTTAACTGAGCTTCACTGAAATACATTTACAAATACTCATTCAGCTTACATTTATCTCACACTAATATATGTAGTGTCAGTGATCATAATAACTGAATAGAAGGCAAATACATACAGTATCCCACACTTGGTCATTAACTTTAGGGAACTCACACTGCAGCATAAACTACTGTCTGTTTTTTGAAACTCTGTGCAATGAACTCATTCACTTGCTTGATAATTGTGAGCTTTATTTACCTTCCCTTAGGGTTATAGGGACTTCCTTGCAGTGCTTGCTTCCTATACCAATTGCAGTTGGCCTAAATATGGCCCCCAAAAGATAACATATTAAATCCCTGGAACCTGAGAATGACATCTTACTTAGAAGAGGGTCTTTGCAAATATATTTAAGGATCTTGAGATGAGGAGATAATCCTGCCTTATCTAGGTAGAGAGAGACAGGCATGTAGATAAGACACACACATAGAAAAGAAAGTGACATGAAGACAGGAAGAGACTGGAGTGATGTAGCCACAAGCCAAGGAAGCCAAGGAATGTCAAGTGGGACCAGAAGCTGAAAAAGCCAAGGAAGGATTCTCTACTAGAAGTGTTAGAGGAAGTATGTCCCTGTCAACACAGACCTCGATTTCAGACTTAGGGCCTCCAGAATTGTGAAATAAATTTCTGTTTTAAGCCACTAACTAGTTTTGGGTGTTTTTTTTTTTTTTACAGCAGCCCTAGTGAACTGGTGTGGCAACCAATACATACACACAAATTTTATACTCTATTTGGACCATTATTATTATTATTTTTTTAAAGATTTTATTTATTTATTTGAGAGAGAGAGAGAAAGCATGAGGTGGGGAGGGTCAGAGGGAGCAGCAGACTCCCTGCCGAGCAGGGAGCCCGATGTGGGACTCGATCCCGGGACTCCAGGATCATGACCTGAGCCGAAGGCAGTCGCTTAACCAACTGAGCCACCCAGGCGCCCTTATTATTATTATTTTTAAAGATATTTACTTATTTGACAGAGAGAGAGAGCGAACACAAGCAGGGGGAGGGGGAAAGGGAGAAGCAGGCTCCCCGCTGAGCAGGGAGTCTGAGGCGGGGGTTGATCCCAGGACCTTGGGATCATGACCTGAGCTGAAGGCAGATGCCCAACCGACTGAACCACCCAGGCGCCCTTTTTTTATTACCATTATTACTAATATTATTTTTTTTAGTCTTTTAGTCTTAAAATTATTTAGACTCACCCTCTGTTTTCTTTTTAAGATAGTATTCTAATTATCTCTTACTGCTTAACAAATTACCTCAAACCTTAGGGGCTTAAAAAAGAAAAGTATGATCTTCTCTCACCGTTCTGTGGATTGACTGAGCTCAACTGGGTCGTTTCTACATTAGGGCTCTCATTAAATCAAATCACATAGCTGCTGGGGTGTGCATGATCTCAAAGTTCTACTGGGCTGGATATTTCAGATGACTCACTCTTACGGTGAGAATTGATTCTAGTTGTCCCCTAGGAGGTCAGCTGGAGTTATTGCCTTGGAACTCCTTAACATGTTTCCTCTTGGTAGTTTGGGCTTTTCCTAAGATGGCAGCTAGCTTTCTAGAATGAGCTCCCCAAGAGAAATTTTCCAAAAAACAAGATAAGAAAGTGCCAGACCCATTCTGCTATACTTCATTGCTTGAGAGGTACAAGTCTTACCCAGATTCAAGAACGTGGAGGAAATCAACTCCGCTTCTTGATAAGGGAGTATCATCAAGGTCACATTGCAGAAATGCATGTGAAAAGCAAAATATTTTTTTGACCATCTTTGTAAAATACAATCTGCTATGCATAGTACTCAGGTTCAAAAATAACACCAAATTTGGAAAAAAAATATTTGTGCTTGAGTAAAAAGGATTAAAATTCAAAGGCACCTTGAGAATATAAGCTCCCACAGGAGACTCCTTGTTTAATAAAGCATTGGTCTATATACCTCAATTATGGCCTCTATTTCTCCCAATTTCCACTAAAAGAAACAGGGTATGTGTGCATCACCTCCAAAAACTGAGAGCAATGAGCAATATCATACGGGTTCTTTTCATGGCTCATCTAGGCTCAGATTAATGAAATAGAGTACACCTTAAAAAATCTGCATAAAGACTCTTCCTAATTACTACAGTCTGTTCCTAGATCCAGGGTCTTAGGATCTAAATCACTTAGAAAATTAGGCAGCTGTTGCTCTATCCCAAAGGAACTCAGCTGTCTATTTCTCTATCCCACTCTCAACCTTCAAATATTATTTCTCCCTACAAAGTTACTACTCCTATTAAAGGCATTTCCACCAGGAAATAACTGGGCAAGAATTGGGGAAAGGAAGAGGTTTGGAGTTGTGGTGCTAGGGTTTGGGGAGTGTAATGCTAAAAAGTAAAGGACTTTTGGTGAAAATTGAGACAGGAAGGGCTTGTTTTGGAGTTACAGTTCAGAGTAACACAGTTTCAGGTAGTAAAGGTAGGCAGTGAGGCTGTTTCCAGAGAACGGAGGTGAACTAAAAAAAAGCCTGCAAAAAGCTGAGCATTCAGCTTGAAATGGTGTACATCATTCTGCCCTTCAGCTGTAAATTTGAGAAGAAAAATGAAACATCACTGAATAGACCAAGAACAGGCTACATTAAAGGTCTATGAACAAACATTACTGCTAACCAGAACTTGTCTTGTTCAAACATTACTGTTAACCAGAACTTGTCTTGTTCAAACATTACTGCTAACCAGAACTTGTCTTGTTCAAACAGAACTTAAGGATCATCACTAAAAATAATCTATGACAAAGTATACGAGACATTTCAAGAAATTGTATAATATTCCCATCAGAGTCCAAAAATATCCAGCTACCATAACATGGGAATAGAAAAAGGAACGAGAGATGCATAGAGAGACAAAAAATATATGTATATAGGGCAAGAAAACATTTCTTCCCCCCAATGACCTTTCTAGGCCAATGAAGACATTAAGTATACTTTCCTTAAATTTAAGGCATTGGTTTTCCTTAAGAAAAAACAAATACTCAGCTACAAGATGAGAAATAACTGCTGGGACTAATAATGGTATAAAAAGACTAGTACCCTTGGATAATTCTAAGGATTTTAATGTTTTATTACTAAATCAAGTATGTCAGCAATGGTATAGATTTAAGGACATGAAAACACATTCTGCTGTATGTTCTTATTGATGAAACTCAGCTAGAATTTTTAACATTTTAGGATGATATTTTTGAAAAAGTAGCAAGAAAGAATAAAAAAGGAAGAAAGTAGTTGGAA
This sequence comes from Neomonachus schauinslandi, assembly GCF_002201575.2. Classification (NCBI taxonomy): domain Eukaryota; kingdom Metazoa; phylum Chordata; class Mammalia; order Carnivora; family Phocidae; genus Neomonachus; species Neomonachus schauinslandi. The sequence goes on along the minus strand of NC_058409.1, from coordinate 45,807,848 downwards.
AGAGTTAGTCCACAGAATATGATGTTACACATTAGCTGAGTAACCACAGAAGGGTTCTGGAGTGGAGACAGACAGATTTCCTATCATACCTGGCAATCAGGCCTGGGAAGAAGTATGGTGGTCTCAGTGAAAAGGGAAAGAAAGCACAGCCTCATCTGCCTTGGGGTTAAAGTCCCCCAGGTGTCAATGGCAATCATTGGCTGGTGCATTGTGGGGAATCAGAGAGGCTTTGGGCAGCTGCAGCATGACAGAATTTTAGGACTTGGGGAACAGGAAGAACAAAAAAAGGCCTCAGAGAAAAAGAAAAGGACCTGTTACTGGGGGAATAGAGCTTGGAATTTCAGCAATAAATATACACCTAGAATGGGATTAAGTTCAGTCATGGCTGAAGCCATGAGGGCAATTCAGTCAATGATGCACTGGAAAATATTTTGGTGAAGGCAATCTTATGACATACAGGAAACATGTGGGTTCATAGGTTACTCTTTTGAAATGGCATCTGTGTGGCTGAGCCATGAAGAAATGGTTACCTTATTATCAGAAGCACTTGCGTTCAGTATCCACACACATCAGGAACATTTTTTCCCAGTTATATTTTTATTACTTTGCTTAATGACACAAAGACTTATTTTAATTCACAGCCATTTTCCTAACCAGAAGTATTAATGTGATTTTTTAAAAAAATGTAACTTCAGCTTCGGAAAACTTAGAAGTCTTAAATTTTTCAAAATCTATGAATTTTTTTTGTTTTTTGACTTCCAGTATTATAGACAATACTGCCTTGAATTGTAGTTTATCTACTTGATCTTCTGAAAGCCTGTGGGCTGAATAAACCTGTAGGAAAAATACTCAAATATATTCTACATTTTTAAAATAAATTATTAATAGAAAGTCTCCTCTGTCATCTAAGAGGGTGGGCAGCTCCAATATTTCTATGCCAGCTAGAAATGTGAAAATGTCTTGTAATAATCTATGCATTAGTGATGCACTTTATTGAAGCAATTAGCCTCAATTATCTTTTTCTCCTTCTTATATGTTTTAGAGCAATATTAGAGTTATCACAGGATTCACAGTATACATTTCCGAAGCTAATTTTGTGTCATAAAGATCAGCTAGTGCTCTTGGTTGGGCATAGTTCTTTGTGAAAATCTGGTGGGGACTATGGAGCATCTTCCCTGAGCAAAAGCTAATAGACATCAGTTTCGTATACAATTTTATAAAGTTCAGAGATCATTCTGCCTGGTCATGGAGTATTTCCAATGCACTCCAATCCTTATGATGTGTTTACAAAACAGTTATACATATGGGAAAAGATTTATTCAAAGCAGAGTTTATTAACAATTATGTTGAAATAAGCTTAATTTCAATTTCCACTCAATTAAAATTATTATTTCTCAGGCAGATGACTTTTGACCCATTTAGACAACTGATTAGACTTAGTTGCATTTTGTCTTGGTCAGTAGTTGTGTTTAACTGAGACAGAATGACTACCCTTCCCTTCTCCCCCAGTTGGATGGAGACATTGTGCACATAGGAGGGAGTCAATTTCTGTTCATGCAGCACCATCATGTTTATATTTCCAAATGGTTCTTGAATTTACAACTAATCTAAATACTGATTTAAAAAGAAATACTGTTTCTGGATCGATATGTTAAAAAATATCATGCTTACTGATTCAAAGCAACTTCCTTTTATGAACCCTAATCCTAATCTTGCACCAGTACCTATTCACAGTTCTTTTATCTTCCTTCCTTTTCATTCAGGTATTTCTATTTGAAATTTCTGTCATGCTTTGTGGTTGTATATCTTATTCTGAGTTTTTCCTCTTCAAGTGATGGGTCAACCACACTGCTCTTCTGGTATTGTTTATCACATATATCAACTCTCTCTTTATTTGTGGCAATTGCTATTTAAAAACTTTCTAATCACAAGCTAATCCTTTTTGCTATGTAGTTCTCTAGTTACCATAACAACAGAAGAACTGGTCAAAATTCATTATCCAGTCTCCCGATAAGCCAAAGAATTTCCAGAAATACCAGTTTATAGGGGTTACTTAAAGGAACAAAAAGAACAACAACAGATGATTTTTAGATAGAACATTTGTAGAATATATCATATATTTTTTATTATAGATACAATTTATTATATTCTATATTTATTATCGATATATACACTATATCATAAAATACATAGGTTTAGAGTTGTAAAGGGCCTTCGATTTCTGTTTGACCTCCCTACCAGGAAACCCCCTGTGCTGTAGCATTCACAGGTAGCCATCTAACCTTGGCCTGCAAACTTCCTGTGATAGCACATCCTCCCTTTTTGGCACAGACTCCTCATTATTAATGATTATACAGCTCTTTGTTGTGTTGCTTAGAAATATATTCCCAGCAACTTCTACACATTAATTCTTGTCATGTCAAGTGAGTCTTCACTAAATAAACTGGGTATATTTTTAATCTTTCAGAAAATCAAATATTTGATGACAGATATTTTTTAAGTCATCACCTCTATTTTTGCCTACCTATGATCCATTTCCAGTTTTTCAATGGGAAACGATCTTCATCTTATTCTTGATTGATACAGCTTACCATGGGGTGAAATGTTTCTTTCCCTCACACCCTCTAGGATGTGCAAATAACAGAGCCCCTCTCATTCAACATAATACATTCCTCTGGCCACAGTGATTATTTTCGTCCCAGACTAGTGATCCAAATTGCTCCAGTAGATTTCTATACCAGAAGTTCCATGAAAAGTCTCCATCTTTTGGAGTTGCTAAGATGCTTGACTAGGAGCTTGGCACTGTGGGGAGAGCCCACATGACTACATGAGGTAACACAAAGATCGCAGAACCTTGAGATAGAAACAGAGCTCTTACCACATCGTTAGAACACCTGGAGCCAGCCTATATGTTAAGCTATGTTACTTCTTGACCTTTTAGACAGTGGACCAAAAAATTATGGATAAGCCAGTTTGTGTTTCCATTGATTGCCCCTAAAGAGTCTTGAGTAATACAATTCTATTTTTGTGAGTCATTTTTTCTTAGCTAAAATTTGATGGTATGATTATCAGACCTTTTCATTTTTGAGTCCTACTATGCTATACATGCTTTCAGTTGTCAATGTCTCCATGAAAATGGGGTACCCAGAGTGGACCACAGTGCAGTAGATGAGAATAGAACATACTGGAGTGGAATACAAGTAAACATTTTCCTTCCTGGTTTATGCCCCCTGCTGTCAATATTCAGTGACAGAGAACTAGACTGCCTTAAAATTTTATCCTCCATTTTAATGTTGCTTGTCATCCTGTTGACTTACACAACATCTGAATTTCTTAGGCCTTCTTCACACAAACTTATATTAAGCTATTCCTCATCTCATCTTTACTTCCAGTCCTTTCTCAAGCTACACAGATGTATATCCACGTATCTTGTCTATTGAAATAGTTTGAATTTTGAGCTTACACAAGTAACTCAATGTCTCAGAGCTTCAGTTTGCTTTACTGTAGAATTGTATGGTACTACTTAGGATGCTTTTGATGGCAGATACTAGAAACTCCAAATTAAAATAGCCAATCAACTAGAGGATATATTATCCCTAACAAGAAGTCTGCAGCTTTCAAGAAGATGGCACAGTAGGAGGATGCTGAGCTCATTTTGTCCCCATCTCCCACCTCTATTGTCTATGCAACTGACTCTGTAAACAGCCTGCGGATTGGCAAAAGTAATCTTCCACAGCTAGTTGTAGAGAGTAGGTAGCATTGAAAGGGGTAGGAGAGGCAGAGAGACAGTCAGGAACCAAACCACCAGCACAACAAACCACCAAGGGGAAGGGTCTCAGTAGCACTGAGAAGTGAGAGGACCATATTCCACACTGGGCACCTCCATTACTGGGGACCCACCCTTAGAAGATGAGTGCCTGTATCATCTGGCTATGAGAACCAGCAGGGCTTAATTCCGGGAGACAGAGGTGTGAGACAAAATGGAGACCCCACCCTTCAAGAGCCACATACTAAATAACAGCCTCAGACATAGCATAGAATCAACAGTTTGAAAAGCTTCTGGAGCATATGTGCAAGAGATTTACTAACTAAACTTAGAACATGTGCTGATGGAACAGGGATCTGCAGATTTCTTCAGGAACAAAAGTGCTGGTGGGCACTATTTTTCTTCCCCTCCTCCAATTTAGACAGCCAGATGCCTTTAGGAATGAGTTTTAACATTCCTTGTCTATCTTGCTAGGACTATATGCCCGTACTAACCATCCTACCCAAACTGCCCACCTTAGTAGGTTTCCCTCCAAAGTGGCTCCTGCCGCACCACACTCAGCAGGCAGTCTCAGATGGGACAACACTCCAAAAGGACTCCTGCCCTGGGGAGGTGGAGCGGGATAACTACATACACCAGGCTAAAAGTGATGCCAGTAGCCAGCCTCTAAGGTGGTTGCACAAGGAGCAAGCTCTGCTCTTCAGTGCACTTGCAGTGTGGCACAGCAGCTTACTGTGGACAGACAGGCTGACTGTTGGCCCTCCCCACCAATGAACCCATAGCACCACGTCGTGGCCTCTCAACAGCAAAGCGAGCAAACCTTTCCCAGTGCATCTACAGCAGGCAAAACAGATCACTGCAGCTGGCTGGGCTGAAGGCAATCATGGTGCAGCTACAACAAGAGGGCACAGGCAGCTCACACAAGGACACCCCTGGAGCACCTGGTCCTGGTGACTAGGAAGGAATGGGCTATAGGGCACCCACCATAAGACCTTTTTTACACAAAGCCACTACTTTCAAGAATAGGAGACAGAGCTGACCTACTTAATACCTAGGAAAAAAGCACAGAGAGTTAAATGAGTAGACAGAGAATATGTCCCAAGTGAAAGAAGATAAAATTGAAGTAAAAGACCTAAATAAAGATAAAATATGCCTGATAAAGAGTTCAAAATAATACTCATTGGACCTGAGAAAAAAGTTAATGAGTTCAGTGAAAACTTCCACAAAGGTAGAAAACATAACCACCAGTCAGAACTGAAGAATTCAACATTTGAAATGAAAAACACAGTAGAGGAAATCAACAGCGGACTAGAGGATGCAGAATGGGTCAGTGATCTGGAAGACAGGGTAATGGAAAACAACCAAATTTAACAGCAAAGAGGAAAAAAAGCGTAAAAATGAGAGTAGGTTAAGGGAACTCTGCAACAACAAGCATAGTAACATTCACGCGACGGGGATTCCAAAAGGAGAAAAGAGAGAGAAAGGGACAGACAACTTATCTGAAGAAATGGTATATGAAAACTTCCAGAATCATAGGAAGCAACAAACACAGGTCTTGTAAGCACAGAGATCCCCTAACAAAATCAATCCAAGGAGGACGCCATCAAGAAACATAGTAATTAATTTCAACAAGTAGTAAAAAAGAAAAATTTAAAAGCAGTAAGAGAAAAGGCAACAGTTGCATACAAGGAAAACCCCATAAGGTTATTGACTAGTTTTTCAGCAAAAACTGCAGGCCAGAGGTAGTGGCATGATAATATTTAAGTGCTGAAATGAAAAACCCTGCAACCAGTAACGCTCTACCTAGCAAGGTTATCATTCAGAACAGAATGAGAGAAAAAGTTTCCCGACAAATGGAAGTTAAAGGAGTTCATCACCACTAAACCAGACTTTTAAGGTAAGTTAAAGGGAATTCTTAAAGTGGAAAGAAAAGGCCCAAACCAGAAGAAAATTATGAAAGAAAAACATTTCACAGGTAAAAGCAAACATAGAGTAAAGGTAAATGAATCCCTGGTAAAGCCAGTATGGAGGTTAAAACCAAGTTGTAAAATCAATTATATCTACAAAAATGAGTCAAGGGATACATAAATAGATATAAAATAATGATACCATATCTATAAAATGTGGGGGGAAGGGAGTAAAAATTTAATGCTTTTACAATGTGTTCTAACTTAAACAACCATCAGTTTAATACACACTGCTATATACATAAGATGTTACATATGAACTCAGTGGTAACCAGAAATCAAAACCTTGTAATAGGAAAAAAACAAACAAACAAACAAAACGACAAAGGAATCCAAGCCTAATACCTAAGAAAGCCATCAACCACAAGGGAAAAAGAGCAAGGGAAGACGAAAGAAACAAAGAACTACAAAACAATTAGCAAACAATTAGCAAAATGGCAATAATTGACATAACCATCAATTATTTTAAATGTAAATGGACTAAATGCTCCAACTAAAAGACAAAGAGTGACTGATTGGATAAAAATAACAACAAAAACACAAGACCATCTTTATGATGCCTACAAGAGACTTACTTCAGATCTAAAGACATACATAAACCATAAGTGAAGGAATAGAAAAAGATATACCATGCAAATGGAAGGAAAAAAAAACTGGAGTAGCAGTACTTTCATCAGACAAAATAGATTTTAAAACAAATACTGTAGGGGTGCCTGGGTGGTTCAGTCAGTTAAGAGTCCAACTCTTGATTTCGGTTCAGGTCATTATTTGACGGAGAGAGATAGCTAGAGCAGGAACACAAGTGGGGAGCAGGAGAGGGAGAAGCAGACTTTCCGCTGAGCAGGGAGACCAATGCGGGGCTCGATCCCAGGACCCTGGGATCATGACCTGAGCCAAAGACAGACGCTTAAAGACTGAGCCATCCAGTAGCCCCACATAAAGTAATTATTAACACACATAAAGAAAGAAATGGAAAGTAATGCAGTAATACTGGGGACTTCAATCCCTCCCTTACATCAATGGATACATTAGCCAGACATAAAATCAGCAAGGAAACAGTGCCTTTAAAGGCCACACTAGACCATATGGCCCCAACAGATATAAATGGAACATTCCATTCAAAAACAGCAGAATACACATTTTTTTTCAAGTACATGAGGAACATTCTCTGGGATAAATCACATGTTAAGCCACAAAACAAGTCTCAATAAATTTTAGAAAACTGAGATCACTTCAAGCATTTTTTCTGACCATGATGGTATGAAACTAGAAATCAATTACAAGAAAAAACTGGGAAAAAAAACCACACACACATGGAAGCTGAACAACATGTTACTAAATAACCAATGGGTCACCTAAGATATCAAAGAGCAAATCTAAAAATACATGAAAATGAATGAAAATGCAAATAAGAGTCCCATGTCTTTGGGACACAGCAAAAGCAGTTCTGAGCGGGAAGTTTATAGTGATACAGGTCTAGCTCAAGAAAAGAGAAAAATCTGAAACAACCTAAGCCTACAACCAGATAAGCTAGAAGGAGAACAAATGAGGCCCAAAGCTAGTAGAAAGAAGGAAATAATAGAGTAGAGCAGAAATAAATTAAATAGAAACAACAAAAAAAAGAAGAAAACACCAATGAAACCAAGAGCTAGTTCTTTGAAGAGATAAACAAAATTGAAGAACTGTCAACCAAACTCACAAAAAAAAAGTAAAATGAGAAATGAATGAGGAGAAATAATGGACACCACAGAAATACAAAGAATTAGAAGATTATGAAAAATTATATGCCAATAAATTGGACAACCTAAAGGAAATGGGTAAATTCCTAGAAATATACAATCTCTTGAAACTGAACAGACCAATTATTGGTAATGAAATTGATTTAGTAATCAAAACACTCCCAACAAACAAATGTCTAGGACTACATGGCTTCACAGGTGAATTCTACCAAATACCTAAGAAAGAATTAATACCTATTCTTCTCAAACTACTACAAAAAATAGAAGAGGAAGGAAAACTTCCAAATTCATTTTACAAGGTCAGTATTATGTGGATACCAAAACCAGATAAAGACAATAACAAAAAAAGTACATGCCAATATATTTTATGAACAAAGAGAGAAAATTCTCAACAAAATATTAGCAAACTGAATTCTACAATACATTAAAAGCATCATTCACCATGATGAGTGATATTTATTCGCAAAATGTAAGCTTGGTTCAATAGTCAGGAATCAATCAGTGTGATACATTACATCAATAAAAGGAAGGATAAAAACCGTATTTTCTCAATAGATGCAAAAAAAAAAATCATTTGACAAAAATCCAACAGCTATTAATGATTAAAACTCTCAACAACGTGGGTTTAGAGGGCATAAACCTCAACATAATAAAGACAATATATGAAAAACCCACAACTAATATCATATTCCGTGGTGGAAAACTGAGAGCTTTTCCTCCAAGATCAGGAATAAGATAAGGTTGTCTACTCTTGCTGCTTTTATTCAACATAGTAATGGAAGTCCTAGCTGTAGTATTCATGTAAGTAAAAGAAATAAAAGGCCTCCAACTTGGTAACTAACAAGTAAAACTGTTACTCTTTGCACACAACATTCTTCTATATGTAGAAAACCCTAAAGACTCTACCAAAAACAATCAGAAATGATCAATGAACTCAGTGAAATTTCAGGATGTAAAATTAACATACAGAAATCTGTTGCCTTTCTATGCACTAATAATGAACTAGCAGAAAAATAAAGAAGACAATCTCATTCATAATTACACCAAAAATAGTAAAATACCTACAAATACACCTAACCAAGGAGGTGAAAGACTTATACTCTGAAAACTATAAAATACAGATGAAATAAATTAAAGAATACACAATGGAAAGATACACTCTGCTCACAGACAACCAATATTGTTAAAATGTCCATACTACCCAAAGGGCTTTACAGAGTCAATGTAATTCTGATCAAAATACAAATAGCATTTTTCACAGAACTAGAACAAAAAATTCTAAATTTCTATGAAACCATGAAAGACCCTGAATAGTCAAAGCAATCTGAAAAAGAACAAAGATGGAGGTATCACAGTCCCAGATTTTAAACTATACTACAAAGCTAAAGTAATCAAAACAGTATGATATGGCACAAAAACAGACACACATATCAATAGAACAGGATAGAGAACCCAGAAATAGACCCATGCCTATATAGTCAATTAATCTATGACTAAGGAAGCAAGAGTATACAATTGGGAAAAGATAGTCTCGTCAACAAATGATGTTGGGAAAACTGGACAGCTACATACCAAAGGATAAAACTGGACACTTTCTTATATCATATGCAAAAATAAATTCAAAATGGATTAAAGGAGTAAATATAAGACCAAAACCATAAAAAATCAAAGAAGAAAATATAGGCAAAAATCTCTTGAACACCAGTGTTAGCAACATTTTTTTCTAAATAGGTTTCCTTTGGCAAGAGAAACAAAAGCAAAAGCAAACTATTAGAAGTACACCAAAACAAATGTTTTTGCATAGCAAAGGAAACCATTCACAAAACAAAAAGGCAACCTACTGAATGGGAGAAGCTGTTTGTAAATGATATATTTCATAGGGGTAAAGATCTAAAATATATAAAAAACTTAAACAACACTTCCCCCCCCCAAAAATACTCAGAATAAAAAATGGGCAGAGGATCTGAATAGCCATTTTTCCAAAGATGACATACAGAGGGCCAACAGACACATGAAAAGATGCTCAACATCACTAATCAACAGGAAAATACAAATCAAAACAAGATACCAACTTAAACCACAGAGAATGCCTAATATTAAAAGGCCAAGAAATTCCAGGTGTTGGGGAGGATGTGGAGAAAAAGGAATCCTCCTTTGGCATTGATGAGAAAGCTAATTGGTGAAACTCCTGGGGAAAATAGTATGGAGACTGCACAAAATATTAAAAATAGACATATCATACGATCCAGTAATTCTACTATGAGGTATTTACCCAAAAAAATACATAAACACTAACTGGAAAAGATATGTGCACCCCTATGTTTATTACAGTATTATTTGTAATAGCCAAGATACGGAAGCAACCCCAGTGTCCATCAATAGATGAATGGACAAAATAGGGATAACATATATGTATGTATATATATGTTCATGGGTGTGTGTATAGGAATATTACTCAGCCATAAAAAAAGAAATCTTGCCATTTGTGACAGCATGGATGAACCTACAGGATATTATGCTAAGTGAAGTAAGTCAGGGAAAGAGCAATACTGTATAATTTCACTTGTATGTGGAATCTAAAAAAAAACCAAAAAACCCAACTTTTTTTTATTATGTCATGTTCATTACCATACATTACATCATTAGTTTTTGATGTAGTGTTCCATTATTCATTGTTTGTGTATAACACCCAGTGTTCCATGCAGAACGTGCCCACTTTAATACCCATCACCAGGCTAACCCATCCTCCCACCCCCTGCCCTCTAGAACCCTCAGTTTTTCAGAGTCCATTGTCTCTCATGGTTCATCTCCCCCTCTGATTTCCCCCTTCATTCTTCCCCTCCTGCTTTTTTTTTTTTTAACATATAATGTATTGTTTCAGAGGTACAGATCTGTGATTCAACAGTCTTGCACAATTCACAGCACTCACCATAGCACATACACTCCCCAATGTCTATCACCCAGCCACACCATCCCTCCCACCCCCCACCATTCCAGCAACCCTCAGTTTGTTTCCTGAGATTAAGAATTCCTCATATCAGTGAGATCATATGATACAGGTCTTTCTCTGTTTGACTTATTTCGCTCAGCATAACACCCTCCAGTTCCATCCACGTCATTGCAAATGGCAAGATTTCATTCCTTTTGATGGCTGCATAATATTCCATTGTATATATATACCACCTCTTCTTTATCCATTCATATGTCGATGGACATCTTGGCTCTTTCCACAGTTTGGCTATTGTGGACATTGCTGTCATAAACATTGGGGTGCATGTACCCCTTCGGATCCCTACTTTTGTATCTTTGGGGTAAATATTCAGTAGTGCAGTTGCTGGATTGTATGGTAGCTCTATTTTCAACTTTCTGAGGAACCTCCATACTGTTTTCCAGAGTGGCTGCATCAGCTTGCATTCCCACCGACAGTGTAGGAGGGCTCCCCTTTCTCCGCATCCCCGCCAACATCTGTCGTTTCCTGACTTGTTAATTTTAGCCATTCTGACTGGTGTGAGGTGGAATCTCATTGAGGTTTTGATTTGGATTTCCCTGATGCCAAGCGATGTTGAGCACTTTTTCATGTGTCTGTTGGCCATTTGGATGTCTTCTTTAAAACCCCAACTCTTAAAGACAGAGAACAATTGGTGGTTGCCAGAGGATAGGTGGATGGGGGATAAGCAAAATAGATGAAGGGGATTAAGAGGTACAAAATTCCAGTTATAAAACAAGTAAGTCACCACGATGAGAAATAGAGCATAGGGAAGTCAGTAATACTGTAACAATGATGTATGGTGACAGATGGTGACTATATTCATTATGGTGAGCACTGAGTTATGTACAGTATTGTCAAATCAAGTGTTCGACATTTAAAATAAATGTAACATTGTATGTCAATTTTATTGCAATAAAAGAACAATGAAGTCTGGAGGTAAGACAATTTTAGTTTTGATAAATTTGGTGGCTAAGTGATATCATCAAGATTCAAGCTCCTTTCATCTTCCCATTTTGCTACATCGCAAATTCCCTTTATGACTTCAAATAGCTGCATAGTTCCATGCATCAAAGGTAGGAATATGTTCCCCAGCAAAAGAGGGACTCCTTTTTCCAAACTGTTCTTTTTAAGAAAGAAAGAAAAAGTTTCCTAGAAGTCTCTCAGATTTCTCCTTGCATCTCAATGGCCAGAATTTTATCACATGACTAGGTTTATATCAGCCCCTAGCAAGGGCTATGGGGTGATCAGATTGGCTTATATTAGTGGTCTCAAGATAATTATGTATCAGAATCATCTGGAGGTCTTGTGAAAAGATGGATTTCTTCTTCTACAGTTTGATTCAGTAGGTCTGAGGCATGGCCCAGGCATTTCCTTTTCTAGCAAAACTGTGGATGATACTGATATTGTGGGTTGAGACCACAGTTAGATAACTGCTGGTTTAATCAAACATGATGCACTCCTGGGCCTTGAGCTGAGATTGGGGCCATTAAGGGGCAGGTGGTTTCCCTCAAGGCTTTTTTATTAAAGGAAGAAAAAGTCCTACAATGGGAGTTAATAATACAAACTCAAAGGGTCATCCCATGGGTTATAGATAATGCATATAAATTGCCTGTCATAGTGTGTTCAATAGACGGACCTATTGTTTTTACTGATTCTGTTATATACAGGCATTGTATTTATAAGCTCAATTTTACTTGAAAATTTAAGTATGCTTTTCCATCTTTATTCAGGTCGTTGACAATATATTAAACAGGGTAGGAACAGACAGAATACTAAAAATACAGATTTCCCTGATCAGTGACATCAGGCCACTAATCAAAATGCTTATGATTTGGTTCTTTGGTGATTCCACTTCATTAAAATGTCATTTAGCCTTATTTTTCCATCTTATCCAAAAGCATGTCTTGAGAGACTATAAAATAATTGGCTTCAAAGTGGCTTATGTATCTCTCTAAAAAATAGAGAATAAATGAAATGTTCTGGTATTTTATTAAAATGTCCAACATTTTTATGGAGTGCTTACCATGTGTCAGATACTGTTCAAACTCTTTTACATGAGCAGGTACTATTATTATTATTCCTATTTTACAGAGGGGAAAATGAGCACAAAGAAGTTGAAAGGCTTTCTCAGGGTCATGCAACTGATAAATGGAGATAGTGTGATTCTAATATAAATGTTATCTCTACTAATAGACACCACCACACATAAACAGTACAATCACAGGAAATGGGCACAATTATAATTCAGTAACAACTGGTACCTAAAATGCTTTCTCACATAAACACATACACATACACACCTGTCTTACTCATTACAGCCTTTAAATGTTACACACTTTAGTATGTTCTAGTTCTCTGAAAATGGTTCAACAAGCCAAGGTGCATAGGACAAGATTTATCAGTGTTTAGTGAACCACTGTGTGGAAGAGGGCCATCACGAAGGATAACAGAAGTATTATATATAGAAAAGCATATTTTAATATTGTATTGCTTATTTCATATTTTAGTAAGCGTTTAGAATAGAAACGTGCAAATGTTTGCAACAACTTTGGCAGTTTCACCATGGACTGGAATTGGAGTAAAACAGTGATGGATGACAACTGGGAGAACAGGAATTGGCATTATACTAATTAAATTCAGTATCCAAACCCTCTGTCATTATCCTGTCCTAGTTGTTATAATCAAGTTGCCACATTTTCATCTATGGGTGTTTCTTTATTAGAAAAGAAATTTACCATTCACACTAGAGACTGCAGAAGGAAATTAACTTAATCTTCCAATTCTAGAACAAATTTCACAATAAGGGATTCTTAAATTCTCAGAGAGTGGGGGAAAAAAAGCAAAGAGAAAGTCATTCAGAATGGTGTTTCTCAAATTTAGCTACTTTCACAGACATTCTTGGGGAGGGGGGTTTTCCAAGTTTTCTGTGATAAGGTTCTAAATGGTTTTACTTTTGTTCATAATCTAAACAAATTAGTACACACTTGTTCAGGATTACCTGGAAAACCACATTACCCAAGAGAGTTGCTCCATGATCACCGGATCTGCTCTTGTACATCTGATCCCTCTTCCATCAAGTGAAGATCAACCATACCAAACTTCTCACCGGGTGCTTCTCAAACTGGGTCCTCAAGACCCCCTGGTGGTTAATCTTTAAGTGACTAAAAAGAACCAACTAAATAAAAACCTCTTTATTTGAAGTTAAGGACTGTCTTCCAAGTATTTTGGGTCCCTTGCCTCAGTTTTGATGACTTTTCTGTGTCTGGCCTCTCACTGAACTTATTTTATCTCCTGCTCACTTGCCTCTTCTTTGCAACTTGGCCAGGAGCCTTGCATCCCAAGAGCAAATTAATCAGTATTTTGGGAATGCCCCAGATCTACCTGGCCATGAATTCTAGCCAATCTAGGGCAGCCTGGCAGAGGAGTTAGGTATGGCTCTTTGGATGTCGTTTCTGTTTCTCTGACACTTTGTGTTAGGTCTATTGCACCAGCAGGTGTCATAGTGGGCCCCTCTTTCCCACAGAAATACATCAGGTTAAAACTCAAAACCATTTTTTAAACTCTGAAAATAGAACACTAGCCTCAAGCATTCTACAACACAGAAGCAGTAAGTTATGCTATCTTAATAATGAATGCATCAGATATGAAGGCCATCTCCTCCTCCCAAATATCTCATGAAAAGTGCATACAGAATTTGGGTTGCTAATCTTGCCAGCTAGCCTGCCTTTTGTAAAGGGGTCAAGAATCCTAGGTATTTCATGTGTGCTAGGGCTGAGGTTGCCTGCCCCAAGGGAGCATGTATTTAACTCAGTGGTTCTATTTTGAACATACATCGGAATCATTGGGAGGGCTGGCTATACCAAGGATTGCTGGCCCCCACTCCCTGAGTTTCTTAATTTTCATTCTGACAAGTTTCCAGGTGATTCTGGGAGCAGGTTTTAAGAGCCACTGCTTTAACTTAAGGCTTTGCTTTTTACTTGACCTATCCAGTTGGATGTAATAGATCTGCCCTCCTCCCTTTTTCTCCATTAAGAACTGCCCAACAGTTGAAGCTTTGGGGGAGTAGCTCACATGAGGAAGGCTTCTTAAAAATAAGGGCATGGGATAAAAAAAAAAATCCATTTCAGATATTCTGTTACATCTTAGGATTTTTGGGTCCAGGTAACAGAAATGACTTTAACTAACTTAGTGTAGGAGACACCATGCAGCCCCCAAGCAGATCCCCTCTTTCAGCCAACACACCTATTCCCTAACAGCTCCAAATGCTGTGGAACTGGCTTCTATTTCTTTTCAGAGAATTGCCTTTGACTACTTCAGCCAGCACTGTCTAAAGATGTTTCACACCCACTTCCCCTTACTTCCTCCTGATTGATACGGAGGTACCCAAGTCTCCTTGACTCAGGGTGGGACAACTCTATGGTACAATTACACTCTAAAGTTGATCTGTCTAATATGTTCTAGCCACATGAGGCTACTGAGCCCTTGAACATGGCTAGCTGGAACTGAGATGTGTTGGAAGTATAAAATACAGAGATTTCAAAAACTTATTTAAAAAAAGAATGTAAAATGTGCCACTATTTTGTAAATACTGATTACACATTGAAATGACAATCTTGTATATATTTGAGATTAAATAAAATATATTAAAACTAATTTCACCTGTTTCTTTTTATACATTATGCTTCTATTGGGTTATACTGGTCCAGAGCCTCCACAGCTGCATGGGTCAGGCCAAGGCTAGACTTTATTTGACTCTATATATACACCCATCTCCAGAAGAAGTCAGGATTGCATGAGTAAAGAAGACTGAGGTCAGCTGCCCAGTACAAAGTCATGATCCCTCAGACAGTTTCCCTCTGAACCGCTTCTTGAATCCAGAATCCATTGACTAAAGGAGAAACTGGGTCTCTGTGAGGAAAGATCCTACAACACTATGAGAAAAATATACAGTACAAGTATTCATACTTGATTCTTCCAGTGCTCCCCCAAAAGACACTTGCAGCTATTAATAAATGCAAAATGCAAATGGTAAAAATAAAACAGGGAAAAGGGAATACCCATATCTTTTGAAGGCTGTTTGATAGAGAGTCCATACTGACAATGACACCAGGGAATGATCACTGACCCCCTGTTAGAACAGGTGCATACCAGGGTCCATTAATAAATGGAGCTGTAATCACATTCATCTCACAGCAGGTCCATTAGGTCCATGTCTCCAGTTCCTAAGTATATGTTCATAGTAGAACTCTCACATTTGTTCTTTGACACATTAAACCCAAGCTCAGAAGGCCAAGTAGATCCCCTGAAGATGTGCCTTCCCTACTCCTGCCGATCAAGTCAAGTAATAACTCATCCCAGGGAAAATTACAGAGATTAGCACTGCGCTCAAAGGCTTTAAGAATACAAGGAGAACTATCTCAATCAGACCTCCATTTAATTTACTGTTCTGTCACTTGCAAAAACTGGATGGATCAATGTCAGTGTATTATCACACACTTAACCAAGTAGTATCTTCAATTGAAGCCCCTATTACATAGTTGGTAGCTATTCATTTGTGAATGCATTTTTTCCCATACCCATCAGGAAGAATAAGAAGTGATTTGTCTTTATACTGAAGAGCCAACGGCATACCTTCCAGCCTGTCTCCAGGTCAGTATTAACTCTTCCACCTGCTCTACAGCGTAACTGCAAGGGAGCTGGGCAGGCTGGAGATTCTGTAGGACATTACTTTCATTCAATGTTTTTATGGCATACTGTAACTCTTCAGAACACCTTGGTAAAAACACATGTATAGCAGAGGTTGGGTAATAAACCTCACAAAAATGCAGGGGCCTGCTACATTGGGAAAGATGTTAGATGTCCAGTGAGCTGAAGTATGCTGATCCATGCTCTGCAAAGTGAAGGACAAGATCTTGCAACCTGTACTTCCTACCATTAAGAGATCAACAAAATGCCCGGTAATCCTCTAGGGCTTTTTGAAGCAACACTTGTTAATACTGTTATGACCATTTATTGGGTAAGGTGAATGTCTGTGAGTTTTGAGTGAGATCCAGAACGAGCAAAGGCTCTAGTACGTCGAGGCTGCAGTACAAGCAGCTCTGCCACTTGAGTCATATAAACTAGGTTATTAGAGGTATCTGTGGTAGAAAACGAGGCACTAGAAAAGTCTCAGTAGTTGAACTGCAGCGCAGAAACCTAGAATTTGGTGGGGAAAAGGCTATTCAATTCCCTCAAAAATTGCACACTATTCATAAAGTATGTCTTAGAATGCACCTGGGACATAGGAGAGATTGAGCATCTGAGCATGGGACATGAAGTGACCATATGGCCATAGTTGCCTATCATGACCTGGGAGACTGTCAAACCCCTCCATGCACAAGGTTAGGAGCGCCTAACAGCAATGTGCTAGAAGATTGTAAGATCCATGGTGAGATGGAAGGAGTACTTTCAAAAGACTTGAGCAAATCTAGACGCATAATTAAGTGGCATGAAGAAGTGGTGTACATCCATTACCTATCACTATTGCCCAGACTCTTATCCCTGAGCTCACACCTATGGACTTCTCGAGGAGTGGGCACTGCCTATGGTCAGCTGTTAGCTCCCAAGAGGAGGCAAAAAACCCCAAAACAAAACAAGAAAACAGTTTTGTTCATAAAATCAGTTGACTTGCTGTAGTGGTCCAAACACAAAATGGACTGATTTTAAACTATAACTGTACCCAGGAGTACACCAGAAACACTATGGTGAGGGGGGGAAATCCCCCCCCAAAGGTCAGAGCTTCAGTTAGTGTGGAGAAAAAGAGAGGCCCACAGTAGGATAAACATGCAAGGATAAATGGCTCACCAAGTTTATCAGGGACCTGGAATGAGCCAGAAACATTGATTAAGGTCAGGGAAATGAAGAGAAGAGCCATAGAGATAAACCTATGGGAGTAGACACAATATGTGAAAGTTTTTATATGCACGCTAGGGAGTATCTAGAATGAGGCACTAAAAATACCTGTAGACAGCAGGGTTGAGAAAAGGATATTTTTTTTGAAAACTAAAGGGACGACACACGGCAATGCCTATTTTGATAGTTTTTCTGATTTAGGGAGTGCAGTGAGGGAAAGTAAAATACCTGGTTCAGTGACTAAGATTACAGACTAGGAAACAATCTCAGACTTATTACAATGAAATTAAACAGTGTGAATTGTATTCTTTTAGGTTCCAGATTGGGTAAGACTGAAATTCTCATCAGTTTTCTAGCTTTAGTACAGAAGACCACCAGAGGTGTTTATGATGATTTTTCTGGCTTCCAAGCTCTTATGGGACTTAAAATTATTACAGTATTCTTAGAATATTATTTTTGTTATTTGAATCATATTGGAAAGGAGGTTTCAAAATCTTTGTTCATAGTCTTTTCTAACCACTGTAATTTTTGAGCTTGGAAGGAAACCTCAGAGCCTTGAAAGAGCCTTCACTGAACATAGTAGGCAGAATATTGGCCCTTCCAAAAATGTCCATGTCCTAATCCCAGAACCTGTGTAAATGTCCATGTTTTAATCCTAGAAACTTTGTCTTTTATCTCAAAGGGGACTTTGAAAATGTGACTAAGATGAGAGATCTTGAGATGGGAAGAGTAGCCTGGATTATCCAGGTAGGACCCACCTAATAAAATGGACTTAAAATCAGAGAGTGTTTCCAAACCATGGCTGTAGAGACAGCGGACAAAGAGGGAGCGATTACGAGTGTGCAAGTACAGTGACTGGCATTGAGGAGGTCAGAGGAAACCACGAGCCAAGGAATGTGGCTGGCCTCTACAAGCCAGGAAAGACCCTCAGCTGACCGCCAGCTAGAGCTACAACATCTCGGTCTTAAAAGGAACTGAATTCTGCCAAAAACCTGCAGAAGAAAACAGATATGGCCTTTGACCCTCCAGAAAGGAATGCAGTCCTGGCAACATCTTAATTTTAGCCCGGTAAGACTGTGTTAGATTAATGAGCTACAGAAATGTGAAATAAATTTGTATTGTTTAGACCATTTTATTGTGTACTTTGTGACTATGCCCACAGATAACTAGTGTATACTAGACTTTCCTGGTCTTTATCTCTTTAACTGCATAACAGTCTTCTACTGAAGATGAAATGACATGCTACATGGGACAGCACCTGAAAAACTTTAAAATGCTGTGCAAACAATAGATTCTATTCGATTTAGAAGCAGTTGATGTGGTAATCTCAGGGGAAGTCCTTTTGGTGCAAACAGCCAATTACATGGATTGTTTCTAATGCTTGAGAGTGCAATAAGGTAATGGAAATAAATTATTTCCAATTCTGTTTTGGTACATTAACATTTGGCAAGATCTAAGCTCAATGCGGTCACGAGGATAAACATAAAAAGCCCTGTTAGTGAAGATTATATATATATCACAACAGGAATAAGAGATAGAATCATTGCTATTTTAATATAACTTATGGAAAGGTAATTAACACATGCTACCAGAAACCAAAGGGCAGATTCCATTTCCCTTTTAGTGTTTTGAATCTGATTTGATTATGCTGATTCTCAAGCACCAATAGCTGCTTAGTATTTTCAGTCTCTTAGTCCTGATTTCTTAATCAGCCCAGTAATACAAAATAGCGGTTTATTTCTTGAACATGGTTCATTAGCTTGGCTCATTAATTTTCAAAGGGACCACAGATCTTAATTAGGTAGGTGGATGGGCCACCCATTGCTGTTGGAGGTAATCATTTCCAAAGAAACTTTTAAAATTTAGGCCAGTTCATTCTAATTTTTTTTTTTTTTTTTAAGGACAATCAGACCTTGGCGGTTAAGCATCTTAGTCAGCCAGTATTTATTACAAGGAAGCTAGCTATTCAAGCTAGTTCCAGTGAAGGGAGATTAATTTCAAGGATTCCATAGGCAACTTCAAAGGTATAAAAACTGAAATCCAGGTACACTTGTAAAACCAGCAATTGGGAAACGAGAAAACATGGCTTGTTTATCCGCCCTTTATGGAGCTTTTGGTCTTTTCCTTCTGCTTGTCTCTAGATGCTTGCTCCACCTTTATGCAGATGTCCTTTTTCTCCTGAGTTGCAGGCACACATGTAACAAAAATCACTATCTCAGGCCAACCTCCATGTCCATTGAAATCAATTGCACATATCTTTTCCCTCATAGCATTTCCTAAACTAAGTGTAGAGAATGTGATTGATCGCTAGCTGGTCAGACAATTAGATACTGTAAGTCTGACGGGTACTCCTAGTTCAAGGAGCTGTGGTGCGGAGGTCACATGGCCACATTTGTCTGCAGTGGTCTCCAACTTCTAAGTGGAGTCTCTAAGCTCCCAGTGAAGAGGGTATGGACAGGCAGACACCTCTTTTATATTTAGTCCCACTTAAAACTTTAGTTTCTTGCACTTGAAGAAGGGGTCAATTTCCCATTCGGTTTAAGCCGTTGACCAAGGTTTTTCACTAACTTCAAAGCATTACATACTGCTTTCTTCCATAAAGAACTCATGAATTAAGCTAGCATAATATTTTATCTCCAATAGACATGTCATAAATATTGTTGTAACAATTTTTGCCCTTTCTGAATCTATAATCCTAATCTTTCTACAGTCATTTCCATTAAATATACAAGTAATATGTGTTCATAGTTGGGATTATACCAAGGTTGATGTTTTTTGCCCTTAAAGAACACATATAATGCATATCACCTTGGACTGCTGTAAAGACCATATGGAAGTATTTTTCTGCTTTCTGAGGAAAGCTTCTGGGACATCTAGTATCAAATATATATTGATTTATAACTAGTAAATCAAGTAAAATTCAAGTTAGCAATAAAAACCTGAGTTCAGAGTCTAAAAACAAAGCCAAAGCCAAAATCTCAATTCCCCATTATAGAAGAAACTTTGTCCTGTTTTATCTGTGGTTGGCCATTATAAGGAACATAAATGTTATTGTGAGCAGTGCCACTAGAAATTTTTATGAGCCTGGTAATCTTGTGAAAAGTATCTCTAAGGCTGTTTAAGTTCTAGAATTCTAATTAATTTGAAATTTATGGAGAAGTTGATTATAAAAGGATTTTCTTTTTTTTTTTTTTATAGATTTATTTTTTTTATTTGAGAGAGAGGGCACGCTCAAGTGGGGGGAGGGGCAGAGACAAAGACTCTCAAGCACACTCCCCACTGAACTAAGCACGGAGCCCAAAATAGGGCTCTATCCCAGGACTCTGAGATCATGACCTGAACCAAAATCAAGAGTAGGACGCCCAATCAACTGAGTCACCCAGGCACCCCACAAAAGCATTTTCTGATATAATTTCGAGCCTGGGTCTATTAGCCAAGACCATTAAGGACTAAGATAAAAGTCTGACAGAAATGACATCAGCTTGCCTGAATTTACCTTCACTACGGTTTATTTCTGACCCAATAAACGGGATAAGTGACATCAAGTATACAAATGACTGAGATGCCACTCCTCAGTGTCTCCAGTTTTTCATGGAGGGGACTCTGATACTGAGTACTTACAGTAAGGCTGCATGGACTAAACAAGCCACAGGGTCAGAAAACAACAACAACTTGGGCGCCTGGGTGGCTCAGTTGGTTAAGCGACTGCCTTCGGCTCAGGTCATGATCCTGGAGTCCCGGGATCGAGTCCCGCATCGGGCTCCCTGCTCGGCAGGGAGTCTGTTTCTCCCTCTGACCCTCCCCCCTCTCATGTGCTTGCTCTCTCTCACTTTCTCTCTCTCAAATAAATAAATAAAATCTTTAAAAAAAAAAAAAAAGAAAAGAAAACAACAACAACTATGTACTGCTATCTTTTGTACTTTCTGGCTTGAGAAGAGACTAAAGTAAGTTATTGCCTGCTGCTACCATGGTTATATAACACCATGTTCTTTATCTTTGTCACTAGGCTTTTGGTATACCTGTCTATGGCTTACCACATAACATTAATATATATATATTTTTAATTTCACTTCAGCATATTGAGGCCCTGAAAAAATAAATCTCAAAACACTATTGCCAGGCTCTCCATTAGAACACACACTCTGGAGCCAGAAAAATGAATTTAGGCCCTGGCTCTGTCCAGATAAAGGATGTTTGTCAAGTTTTTAAACCTCTCTTTGCTTCAGTTTATTCAGCTTTAAAATCGAAATAAAAGGACTTTTGATTCTAAACATAACCTAATCATTACCAGACAGATCCTCTCACAATAAAAAACTATAATGCTGGAAAAATGTATAAAACATCTGTTTTGGGCATTGGACAACCAACAGTAGAATGCTGTGGTCTATGGGTATGGAAAAACAAATGATGTATTTCACCCCAGCTTTCTGCTTGAAGGCACTTTCCCAGCTAATGTTTTTAAGTGGAAAACAAACAGGTCAACAGTCTCACTGTGCAAAATAGACAGGATTTGGGACTGCTGAGGTGAGTGAGGTTTGTAGGACAGAAATTTAGAGTAGAAGGAGCCGGATAAATATATTCACTGAGGGATCCCCTTGATTATTTGGCTGAATACTCAACTGTGTAAGGTCAGAACAAGACCCCATGAGACCTGGAAAAAAGCAGCTATTAGGGGACGGTGAGGTGAACAGAGATTCTAGATATCACATTGTTCTTGGAGACACTGGGATTGGAATTAGTGTAGAGACTTCATTGAAAACCCTGGACATTTCATTGCTACCCCAGGAAAGCCACACCTTATGACTAGGGCTAATCTAGTCTTAGAGCGAGTGATACTCTAGATGCTCAAAGCCTAAAGCCAAGTTTTCACAGCATAAAGTTGACCCATCCATATACTAACTATGTGACAGAATAAATTTCAGTACACTCTCAAGTAAGATAAATTCAAACTCTCAAAAATGTATCATTCAAAATGTTTGGCACAAATTAAAAAACAAGAATAATATATAATCCATAATGGGAATAAACAATCAATAGACAGACACAGAGATGTCACAGATGTTGACATTAGTATACAAGGACTTTAAAACTGCTACTATAATGTCTGAGAACTTTTTAAAATGTGGGTATAATATAGAGAATTTCAGAGAAATGAATACTATAAAATCTATTTTTTTCTTCGAATAACATTTGCTTTATCTGAATTGAAAATTTTCCTGAATATACTTTCATTGGTACATGACATATCAGAGAAGCAAAGATCAGGAAACTTGCCAATAGGTTAATAGAAACCACTCAAGCTGAAGCATGACAAAACAAAGGACAAAAAATGAAGAGACTCGGTGACCTGTGGGACATTATCAAGTGATCTTACATACATTAATTTTGAGTCCCAAAAAGAGAGGAGACAGAGACTGAGGGTAAAACCTATATTTGCAAAAATAATGATCATAGTTCTCCAAATCCGATGACAGCTATGAGCCCAAAGATCCAAGACATTTAACAAATCCCAAATAGATTAAACATAATGAAAACCACACCTAGGCACATCGTAGTCAAAACGCCAAAAATCCAAGATAAAGGGGATATTTTTAGAAGCTAGAGGAAAAGACACATTACATATAAGAAAACAACAGTAAGAATGAGCTCTTCTTCTCATCAGAAATAAAGTGAGCCAGAAGACAATGGAACTACATTGTTCAAGTTCTGAAAGAAAACTGTCAGTGTGGAGTAAAAATAGATGGAGATCAATGGAACATGAGAGAAAAAGCTTGAAATAGACCCAGGCCACTGTTACAACACCAGTTAACTTTTGACATAGTTATTAAAGCAGGTAAAGTTTCTTTTTTCCTAAATGATGCTAGAGCTGAGCTGAATCTCTATATGGAAAAAAAATAAACTTTAACACATATTTGACACTATACTTAAGAAAAGTTAAGATGAATCATAAGCCCAAACATCAAGGTCACATCTAAAAGTTTCTAAAATAAAACCTAGGAGACTACCTTCATTATCTTGGTGTAGAAAAAGTTTTCTTATCTCAAACACTGCCCACATTCACCCTGAAAGAAAAAAAAATGGGACCTCATCAAAATTTAAAATTTCTGCTCATTAAACCACTCCATTAAATAATGAATAGCGAAGCCACACACAGGAAGAATATATGCACATTGAATATTTCTGACAATGCATTTGTAGCCACGATATACAAAGAACTCTTAATATTCAATAATACAAACAGCTTCAGGTGAAAGTAGACAGAGGACTTTAACAACAGATGCTTCACAGTGGAACAATACAAATGGTCAGTAAGCAAACAAAAGTATGCTCAGTGTCACTATTCATCAGGGACATACAGATTAAAAGCAAAAGAAAATACCACCATACACATCCATAAGCATGGACAAATTTAAGAAGGGGGACAACACCAAATGTTGATGAGGATGGGGAACAACTGGAATTCTCAGACATTGTTGGTGGGGATGCTAAATGATACAACCACTTGGGGAAAATGCCTGGCTCTTTCCTATAAAATGAAATAAGCACCCTACCTATGGCCTAATACTTGTAATCCTAGTCCAAGAGAATAGAGGTCACATGTTCACAGAAAGATGTGTACATGATTAGGGACACCAGTCTTACTCATACTAGCTCAAAACTGGAAAGAACACAAATGTCCATCAACAGGAAAATGAGTAAACAGACTGTGGAATACTCACACGAAGGCTTATTACTGATTTATGTTACAAAAATGGATGAATCTGAGCCAAGGAAGCCAGGAACAAAAGAGCACACACTTTATGATTGCACTTCTATGTAGTTCTAGAACAGGGTAAACTACAGGGTGGTGATAGAAATCAGAAGAGTGGTGGTCTCCGGAGATGGTTCCAGAAAAGGAACTTTTCTATGAAGGGCATGAAGAAACTTTGTGGGATGAAGGCAGTTCCGTATCTTGCATCCATTTGCCCAAACTCATTTTTCTCTATGTACATTACACTTCAATTAAAAAAAATGAGGTAACAATAGTAACTATTTTGTGAGTGTTGTGCAAATTAAGCTAATATATATATTATATATATAATGCAATATATATAATATATATATAATGCTTATAATAGTGTGATAAACTAGGATTCATTTAGAAACATTAGAATTACTATTATAATTCATGTTGTTCTCTCCAATGCCCTATTCATTTAATGTACTACGTGTAGCTGTGCACAAGTATTCCAACCAAGGAATCTATTTCAGAATGTTAGAAATAATACCTCACGTTGTATAGGATAAGACTTTCCTGGTATTATCAGCTCTGCTGTGAAAAAGGCACTGCCGCTGTTTCTACTCATGAAATCCCTTGACACTGTGCAAATTTCCCATCTGTGGTTTCCCTGCCAGCTGACTTCTAGAAGGCTCTAAGTTTTCCTTTCCATTCAATTATCTAGAATTTTAAATACAAGTAATTAATCCCTTGATCAAATGGTATAGAATTAGACTGCTTTGATTGCGCCCTTCCCTCAAGAGATCTTAAGCTTCCACAGAATGTAACATTTAAAGCACATTTAAACAGAACATAAGGTGGTTTAGAAAATGGGTTTTGTGGTAATCACCTCAAAATCCATAGCCTAAAGCATTCATCCAATGGCATCAAACAAGAAAGAGCTTTCGCCTGAATTCTTTAGGCGATTGCTTCATGTACACAGTGGAGCAGTGCTAACATTTCAGCGCGAGTCTGGGCTGTGAATACCAGAGAATTACCTTCTTCGAGTGACAAAGAGAAACCAAACAGTACAGTGGGAAGGATACTAAATACCCGGGGTAATTTATCTTGTAAAAGGAAGCGTGTTCTGCACCCCTCTGACTTGGCAAGAAAATGTTCAGGGACGGATGCTGAGGAGGGAAATGTGAATGGTAAAATTGCAGAGCTGAAGAGGACGGTTTCCCACCTGCCATCGACAGCGCGAGTCGGCTGAAAATCGTTTACTGGGGTCCTGCCCATTTTGACAGATTTCAAAGTTAAAAACATTCTACCCCCTGGATGGCGTGGGTTCCCTTTCCGGCAGGGGCTTATGAAGTACACAGTGGCTCAGAATAAACATCATGGGAGACTAAGAGACCAAAATAATTTATTAAATTAGCAAAAATTAAGCCACACTGGAACTCTTAGTTTGCTTGGGTAAAATTATTTTGCTTTCTTTAAAAACTAGATGTAATAAAATGTCCACCACTTGGCTGGTAGTAGCCTCATTACCCCAATTCCACATAATTGCTGTGTTTGATCAAGCAACACTGAACAACAGCTGGCCCAGATAGGAGTTCGGTCGGGCTCCCATTTTAGATACAGAAGTTTCCAGAGCACACGTTCTCTCCCCCGACACCCCAACTTTATTTCCTGTAGCACGGACATTCCATACTGGACGATTAATCCATAAAAGTAATTTTAATATTCTACGTGTGCGTTTTTATAGTCACTAAACAAAAAAAGCCTTTTTTTGTTTGTTTTTGGAATGCTTCTGCTGGGAAGTTGCTTTTTCACACATAAAATCATTTCAGGCAATCATTTACCAGACCCTTTTATCATTCAATTAGAGTAGCTCGAAAAATTCTTCCCTGAAAATGCTACACAAAATTGGCTCAGTTAAAGTATCCCTGTAAACCCACAGACTGATTTCAGCAAAAATCAACCTACCAGCCCCCAAACACCCACCAATCCAAACAACAGTAAAACTATATTTATAAACCTCTGCTTTTCACATTTTTATAAGGCCAACTGTAGCAACGCCTAACACTAAATTGTGTGAGAACTCTTTAGGGAAAGCAACAAACAGAACAAAACAGACACAAGCACAAATCCCTCTTAAACAAACACCCTGTAATGTGGATATCTGACATTTTAGCTTTTGATCGTCAAGACATCCATTTCAAAAACATCCACCTCGAATCAACATACTGTCAACTGTAGTACAGCTACTAATAAAACAATTAGATAAGAAACCGGGCAGCCCCAACCAATGAAATTCCCCCTTTGGGAAGCCCCGGGTAACCTAGGAAACTGACCTCGTGAGTGACCCCCATCCTGCTTGTCCCTTCCCACATCCCAATCCCAGCTCTTAAGTTTTCAATTTACCAATGAAGAGTGCATTTAAAAAGCCCTAGGCATCCCATCCGTATACCGCAATAAAAGAAGAGCCCCCTCTACCCTCCCTCACACTGTGTGGCCCTTGGGCACATTGTGTATCCCTTAGTACCTGTGCGGAATAAATCTTTTTTCCAAGTTCCTCGGTGGTTGTTGAAGTGCATCTTACAATCATAATAAGAACCACAAAAGCTGGTTCAACCACCCGGCAGGCTCCAGGGAGGGAACGGTCTGCAGAGGCTTGCCTTAAGTAGGTAGAGGCCCAGGTGAGGGCCCCAGGCATTTCTAGCAGATCGCATCGCTATCGATGGGCTGAGAGTGGAAGAAAGCTACGCCCAAAGAAGTTCATTCCCACTGGTTTTTTTTCAAAAACCAAAGAAAACGTTTTTTAAAAATCCAACTGAATTTTATGTAAAAATCCAGCACAAAACAAAGTGCTTTGAGTGTCTCCAGGGTTCCAGGAACCGTAATCGAGAAAGTTTTTGTTTGTCAAATATGAGCGATGCATCTCACAACTTTATCCAACAAAGGCCATACATCTGTACACACATCTTAATAGCACAAATTAGAAACACCAACAGGACCAGAACTTACCTTAAAACGTATTCTAATTTTTAATTAATCTCTAGAGATGTATAGTGGGTTGGGGGACGGGGTGCCTCACTGCATTTCCACCTTCTTTTGATTTATTTATGGTTAATTATAAAAACAGAATAACCATATTTCAAAAATTGGAGATGAGGAGAAAAAGCCAAAATATATTCATAATTATTCAGTTCAACACAATCAGTGTTATGTCATGTTTAAAAAAAAGGTAAGGAAACCTCTTTTCTGCTGGGAAAATAAGAAGGTCACCTTTTCTCTGGAGCGCACGTGTTGGTACACACTCCCGTGGCACCACACGGCTAAACCTTTAGTATGTCACTTGCATAGTCCGTGATGCAGAGGAGCTGGCAGTCTGACCCACACCTTCATTTGTAATATTATCCCCACCTGCTGGCACTTTGGGATATTGCCCCCCAAAAACCTCAGAAGGCAGGAAGCACCACTTTGCATTTTCACAACTATTAAATTGTTGTAGGGGCACCTAGGTGGCTCGGTCATTAAGCGTCTGCCTTCGGCTCAAGTCATGATCCCAGGGTCCTGGGATCAAGCCCCGCACAGGGCTCCCTGCTCAGCAGGAGGCCTGCTTCTCCCTCTCCCCCTGCTTGTGTTCCCTCTGTCGCTGTGTCTCTCTCTGTCAAATAAATAAATAAATAAAATCTTAAAAAAAAATTGTTGTAGACTGTTTCTACTTGATTCCAGGTAGCACACTCATATCAGACATTACTGAAACCTAGTAGTCTTTATTTTTATTTTCTGCGCCATTCAGAATCTGATAATCTTCACTGCACAAAGTTTGTAGACTTGTTGCTGCCCCTTTTGAATGTTTGTCATTTTGCCTTCTCTCCTTTCTTAGAATCAAAACTCCTTATAAGAAAAGTATTTCTTGTACTTAATAAATAATCTGGACTGACTCACTGGTCCAAATAATATTTTAAGCATCAAAAAGGAACACTAATATTCAATGCAATGTAATAATTTATGTGCCTCTTTGAATATTCCCTATCACCTCTCTGTGACTTGGTTTCCTCATATATAAAGGCAGCCGCCTACTGGATCTACCTGAAAAACTACAAGTTTGCAATTAGCACCTAGCCCCTTGCAGTCAGCACCTAGCCACTTTTTCTCCTGGTTAAAAGTGAACCTGCTCCGTAGAACCCCCTCCCTCTGATGCCTCATCCCACAGAAAGTGGATTTCTATCCCCACTCACTCCACGGCGCCTTCTCTTGCTAGGGTGACCTGCCCAGGTCTTCTTGCTAAACCCAATAAGCATGATTCAATCATTATTTAATGTGACCTCTTGGCAACATTCTGTACCATGGACTATTTTCTTCTTCTTGGAACACTTCGTCTCATGTTTCCATAGTGCCTTACACTCCTGGCTCTCCTCTGACCTCCCTGGCACTCTCTTCTTTGGGTCTTACAAGTCTCCTCTGCCAGGTTGTTCTTTAAGGTTATTTCCTGCCCTTTCTGATCCTGGTGCTTCATATGCTTTTTTTCTGGGAAGTATCAATTACTCTCAGCGCCTGATTTCCAAATCTGAATCTGAATCCCAGTTTTCCTTTGGGGCTTTAGACAGTTTAACTTACATGTCTCAGAGGCGAATGGAATTCAGCACACTCAAAATGCACTATATTATCTCTTTTCCAAACTGTCTTTTCCATTTCCCATCTCAGTGACCAGTCTCACTCTCCAATCTGAGACTGAAGCCAGAAACCTTACCTTCACCCCCTTCTTTTCCCTACTCTCACAGTCAGTTATCCAAACAATCCTGAGCCTATCTCCAGTCCCCCAGATGTCCCCTCCTTACTGTTACCTCCTAGTTTGAGCATCATCCTCTTTTGGCTTGGATTCTTATTTCCTCCGATCCCTCCCAACATTGTTGTTAGGGTCATTTTCTAAAAGAAAAATATGACTATGCCACTCCCATGTTTAAGAGCCTTTGGAGTTTCATGCTGCCCTCAGGAGAAAGTTTAAAATCTTTTAAGAGTTTACAAAGTCCTGCTTACTTTCTAGCCTTAATTCACCATTTCTTCCAGGGCTCTGCCTTCCTACCCCACGTGAAGGGCATTCTTGTGAGTGAGTTACGCTCTGTAACCTGCCGACACCTGCCCCCAGAATACACTTGCCCTCAACGTGTCCATTTTTAAGTTGCAGGCTAGCTGTTACTTTCTTCAGGAGAGGCTTTCCTAAAAACTCGACATCCACCCCCCCGCCATGACTGTTCTCCCACTTCTTACTATCTTTATCGCTACCTTAGCACTAGCTGTGTTCTCCACCGGACTGTAAATTCCTTAAGGAGAGGGTCTGAGTCTTGTTTACCATTATATCCGAAGCACAGTGCCTGGCATAGAGGGGCCCATATTAAATATATTTGCATCCAGTTGAGCTAACCATAAAATAATCTTTAAGATAATTTTTAATAACATTCTGTGATACTGAGTCAGTGTTATGGTAATGATTTTCTTAAAGATCTTTCTCCTTATATGAGCCTTAAAATGAAGGTTTACAAAGGCATGTCTCACGTAGAGTTTCTAATAAGAACTTTCAAAGCATGTCACCAAGAATCTTTGTTTCTAGAAACAACTTATTTTTCTTGAATACAAACAAGAAAATCTGTAATCCATAATGCTGGTAATTGCATGACTCAGGAATAAAAGTTTAACCCTTGTGCTAGTTTCCTAGGGCTGCCAATAACAAACTGCCACAAACTAAGTGGCTTAAAGCAATAGAAATTTATTCTCTCACAGTTCAAAAGCCTGGAAGTTTGAAATCCACATAACTGTTGGTTCCTTCTGAGAGCTCTGAGACAGAAAACCTGTTCCGTGTCTTTTTCTTTTATTTATTTATTTATTTTAAGATTATTTATTTATTTGAGAGAGAGAATGAGATAGAACGAGAGCATGAGAGGGGGGAGGGTCAGAGGGAGAAGCAGACTCCCTGCCGAGCAGGGAGCCCTATGCAGGACTCGATCCGGGGACTCCAGGATCATGGCCTGAGCCGAAGGCAGTTGCCTAACCAACTGAGCCACCCAGGCGCTCTCTGTGTCTTTTTCCTAGCTTCCATCCCCTCTCTAGCCGTGCAGATTTGAAGTTTTTGCTGTGAAAAGCATGATTCCTGGCCTTGCTCATCTCCATGCCATCCTGACAAAAACAAAAGACAATGGGACAAAAGTAATCACTCTCAGCTCTCTGTTCCCACTTAAGTCCCACCCAACAATTTCCAATAGCAGTTTATTAACTAGCTCTTAGCCGCTTGGCCACATCTATCTGAAAGAGAAGAAAGAAAATGTACATTTCCAGCCTTGTTAGTGATTCTGAAGCTTTCTCCCATCTATTCTTATGGATACGCCTGCTCCACACTTTTTATTTGCTCTTGAAAGGGAATTCTTAAGATTGTATCCCTGCGTTTGTTTCTCAGAGTCCTAGAGGGGAGGGAGGTGGGGGGATGGGTTAGCTGGGCATGGGTATTAAAGAGGGCACGTTCTGCACGGAGCACTGGGTGTTATACGCAAACAATGAATCACGGAACACTACATCAAAAACTAATGATGTAATGTATGGTGATTAACATAACATAATAAAAATAAAATTAAATTAAAAAAAAAGAAATTCAATAAATGTAGTTGAACAGAAAAAAAAAAAGATTGTATCCCTGCCAGGCCATGCTGGGTGCTGACAGCTTCCCAATTTGCTTTCCCTCAGGCTCTGTTATATATATTAAGATTTGTGTGCTCCCTCCCTATTCTGCTGAGTTGTTCCTGCTTTCTGCCAATGCTTGCCAGCTATCTGCAAAGGCTCGCTCTTGCTGCCCTTGGGGTGCCTGACACAGAATGAGGGTACGTGTGGGCAAGCCAGTGGGCCAGTCTTGGGGCAATCAGTAGGCTGGTTTCCCCAGGGGCTCATGGAGTCTGCAAAGTGGTTCTGCGTCCATTTGTTGCTACTGTCCAAGTCCTGACTGCTTTTCTACCAGCCACTTACTGTCTTCCCGTCATGCAGTTCATGACTTAGCACTGTGGCATTCCGGTGAGCAAGAGAGAAAAGGGCCCCTTTGGCGGTGTCCCGTACAGCTGGGGAGGATGGCTGCTCACTCATGGGTTCTCACTTTCCCCCATGGGTGGAATCAAGACCTAAGAGAGTACCTTCTATCAAAATGAGCTGTGCTTGTGAGGGATGCCAGGAGCGGTGAAGTGGGTAAAGTGAAACTATCTCTTACCTTCTTCAATGTATTCAGTCACAGATTTTTTTTTTCTTCAACAGTATGCTGGGACTCCTTCCACTGGACTCTTGGAGTTGCACAAAGCCCCTCTTGTGTTCTTTGGGAGAAAGATGGTAGAAAACTCTTATTTTGCCATATTGATGACATCATTCCCAGGGTTTCTAGTGTACAAGTCTTGATGGCTGTTTATGTGGTGTCCAATTTTGTACCATTACAAATAATGCTGCAAAGTGTATCATTGCTCATGAGTTTTTTTGTTTGTTTTGCATAAGCATGAACATTTCTTTACGATATATTACGAGGAGTTGAATTGCTGGGCTGTAGGATATACCTCCTCTACTTCACTAGAAATGGCCAAGTTGCCATCAAAATTGATGTTAAAAATATATATACTAAGATTTATTTATCTATTTTAGAGAGATAGAGACAGAGAGAGAGCAGAAGCAGGGGGAGGGGCAGAGGGAGAGAGAGAATCTCAAGCAGACTCCCCACTGAGCACGGAGCCTGATGTGGGCTTGATCCTAGGACCCTGAGATGGTGACCTGAGCCAAAACCAAGAGTAGGACACTTAACTGACTGAGCCACCCAAGCACCCTGGGAATGTATATTTTTAACATAACATTCCCATCAGTAGTATATCAGTATATGAGGGTCCCTGTTGCTCCACATCTGGTACGTTCAACCCTTTTCATTTTTACCAGTCCGAAGTCACATCCCATCTTGGTTTTTAAGTTGCATTTCCCTGACTGGGAGGTTGCATTTAGATTTTCCCTTCTCTGATTTTCCCATTCATATCTACTTTTTTCTGTTGTATTGCTCCATTTTTCTTGTTAATGTGAAGAAGCTATTTTTTTGCCTGGATAATATTTGTTTTGTTTTTGATTGTGTACAGTGCAAGTAGCTTCTACTAGCTAGTGACTTAGCTTTTCATTTTGTTTATAGTGGCTTTTGATTTGCAGAAGTTTTAGCTTTAATGTGGTCAATAGCAGTGCTCCTTTCCTTTGTTGCCTATGATTTTCCTCTCTTGTTTCAAATTCTGAATTAATAAAGTAATCTTTATGTTATTTAAAAATTTTTAAATTTTGCTTTTCACAAATTATTAATCCATTTAGCATGTGGTTGAGGTAATGATATGATGATTATTGTTGTTAATGTTTGGATAACCTTTTCTTTTAGCACCATTATTGACATTCTTCTGCCATTGATTTGTAGTTCTTTGAAATATTTAAACACATCAAGTTTCCATATATATGTGTGTTTTATTATTTTTTAGTTTTATGAATTTGTTTATCTCTGTGCTTATACTACTCTTCTAAAATCACTATTTCTTTATAATAAATTTTGATCGCTGGTAGGCAATAGTCTATCTCACTATTCTTCAAATCTGTGTGGTCTATTCTTGGCTCTTTGTTGTTCTGTGAATATTTTAGAATCAGCTTGCTAAATTTCATGAAAAAACCCAGTGGGAATTTGATTAGACTTCATCTGAATTGAATATATAGATCAATTGGGGAAGAAGTGATGATAATGAATCTTCCTATATAGGAACACTGTATGCCCTTCAGATTATAAAGGTCTTTTATATTATCTTTCAATAAAGTTAAGAAAATTCTTTGTAAATATCTTACAGATCTTTTGTTAATTCCATTCTTTGCATAGCAAGTGAAGAGGTAAATAATATATATTGCTATTTGTTACAAATGCTGTGTTTTTTAGAAATTACATTTTCTAAGTCTTTGTTAGTGTATAGGACTGCAATTGGTATTTTAAAATTGATTTTATATCCAGAATCTTTGATGAACTCTCATGAATTCTAATAATTTGTCAAATTTCTTGATTTTCTAATAAGACACATCTTCTTTCTTTTCAGTTATAATTATTTCCTTTTTCTCTTTCTTATCAGCTCTTTAAAAAATTAGAATTCAACTGTAAAACTATCTGGTCTTTGTCATTTTTAGTGGGGAAATGGGTCAGTTCCACAAATTCCAGCTCTGGGATGAGCCCAGGGCTTATCACATATTTGGGGATTTTCCTTCTCTGGTTCTCTTCTCATCATGATTACCCCCGACCCCTTAATTCTCAGTAGCCCCCTGTCCTGGTCCTCTGGCTTCACAGTGGCTATCATGCCATTCCTCTGACTGGCTCTGCCTTGAGGTAAAGCTGCTCGAGCAAAGGGGGGGAAGGAAAATAATGATTTCCTCTTGTATACTCTCTGAACAACAGGGACTCCTTATCTCAGCTCTGAGATTTTTCTCTCAGGTATTTAGGTATTTGTGTGGCAATGGCTACTGCATGTAGCTTCATGACCGAGACTTGCCTGAAGCAGAGATTGGATAAGAAAAATGTAGGGGCAACTCAGGATTTCTCCCAGAGCCTCTGTCCTGCAATGATGTCCCTCAACCTACTTCATAGTCCTCAGGCCAGAAAAATAATTTCTCTCAGAGTTATTTCTAACTCCCCCCCCACTCCCCACCCCGCTCTGTTCCAGAATTCTGGGTGCTCTAGAATCTATGCCTAGAGGCATAGGAGGGGAAAAAAAGTCCAGAAAACTATCTGCCATATTGGTATTCTTGGTATTTTGATTTGTGTCCCTAATCTACTCATTCTTACTTACTTTTCAGATTTTCAGATTTTTTTGATTTTCGGAGTTCTCAGATAGTTGTCTTGTGCATCCTATTCAAGGTTTCTCATTGTAAATCCATGGGAGGAAAAGGGTGGAGATTGCTTACTCCATCCTAGCTGGAAGCAGAACCTCCATATTGCAATGTCTCCTCATGATGGAGAGGGGACAGCACAACCTCAATCACTAATCCCCTCTCCTCCTCGCCCCCCTCGGCTCCAGACTGTTTATTTTTTAAAATTTAATTATTACTTCCCATCTATTCTCTTTTCTCCTTCTGGATATTCCATTACAGTTTCATCTGCCCTTCCTTTGTCCTGTATTTTCCTTCATAATTTTCATACCTTTGTGTTTTTTATGTATTGGGAGATTTTTTTCCACTTTATTTTCTAGAATACAAATTTGGTTCCTATCAGCAAATGTCCTCTTGCTTAATTATCTATTTACTTGTGAAGTAAAAAGAGTTATAATTTTAATTTTAATTTTTAGAAAATCTTTTTTTGCATTGTAAATAATCCTTTTGAGTTTTTTTTAATTTTGTTTTTTAATGAAAGCTCTCATACGTCTTATCTATCAATTCTTCAGTAGGATTCACCTCTTCTAGATGTTTAGCTTGGTCTTCTTAGCCTGTTGAGGCTGCTATAACAAAATACCACAGGGTATAAACAGTTATAAATAACAAACATTTCTCACAGTTCTGGAGGCTAAAAGTTTGTGATTAAGGTGCCAATGTGGTGGTATTCTGGTGAGGGTCCTCTTCTGGGTTTTTACCCAGAGCCTTCTGACTGTGTCAACATGGTGGAAGGAGGCAAGGGATCTCTGTGGTGTCTTTTTTTTTTTATAGGAACACTACTCCCATTCATGACCTAAGCAATTCCCAAAGGGCCCAACTCTAAATACTATCAACTTTGGGGGTTAGTAGTATTCAACATATGAATTTGGGGGGACAAACATTCAAACAATAGCCGTCTTCCTCCATCAGATTTTGTTTCCTTTAGTGAGTTTTAATTTTTATTTACCCGTCTCTGGTTTTCTGAAAGCACCCTAGGCTGGTAGAGCCAAGAAAATGACATCCATGTGAGGAGTTGAGTGTGGAGGTAAGGCAACATTTAGCCTTTTCCGCAAACCTGATCCTGAGAGCAATTCCACTAATCAATGCATGTGTCATTCAGGTCCACTGGGCTTAGCTTCCCAGAGCAATCCACAAGCAGCTGCAGGTGGACATAGGGCTTCGATTTGTTGGGACCTACAGGCTTCCACCTCTTGAATGGCCCAAAGGAATCATGTTCCTATTCTGCTTCTCTCTCCCTCACCAATTCTCATGCCTGCTCATTGTAGAGGTTATGACTGACTACCCTCAGCACCTGGTGACCTCTGCAGGCCGCACCAGCTCTACTAGTCTAGTTCTTGTGTTATACTACAGAGAAGGTTGAGATGAAGAAAGTCAGGGGAGGGCACCGAGGACTCCTGAATGCCCCATACTTACATTCTCAGTCTTCAATGCCCAGTTGAAAACCATTAAGTGACCTGTAAACTTTGCGGGCACTGACTTAAAGTTAACAACTTTGATTTGTTTCGTTTGCCAAAAATTACCTCATCTCAGTGACTTCCTTAATTTTGTCACAGTGTCCTATTAAGGAGTAATAAAGTATTCCCCTTTAAAAGTTTACTCTCCGATTCTCTGAATACATCATGTAAAACAGATCCAGGGGGATGTGCTCATTTTTATTTTCACATATTTCTCGCATTGCTTTACTTCATAGAGTGCCTCGGGAAGATTTAAAATGAGGCAAGTTTCTGAAAAATGATTTTCTTAAATCCCAGACCCAGTCCTGTAAATCTGTTTCCTATTCCAAACAAGCAGTGACTATAGGACAACGGATGATTTTTTTCTCTCTGTTAGGCTGTGGAAACAAAACTTTTACTTTATGGATGAAAGACTGAGCCCAAGGAAGGACAAATAACTTGTTTTGTTGTTGCATTACACACAGGTAGGGCTGGGATGCAGACTCTCATGTTGTTCTTTCTACACAGCCACCCTGGAGCAGTGAAATGACTTAGAGACAGTCACAGTTGATGGTTTCAGATAAAGAGAGGAGGACAGAAAGACAGGTAAGAGAAAATGTGAGGTACCTCTCATGTTAGTCAGCAGCTTAGCCAACTCAGTCCTTGACTCTGGTGGTGGGTGTTTCAGAGAATATGGTGCTTCTCATATGGGGCCATCTTTTTTTTTTTTTTAAAGAGCTAGAAGTTAATTGACTACACTGCAAGGGAGCGGTGGTCAGGACAGCAACGGAGAGACGGTCTGCTATACGAGGCCATCTTGTTTAGACATCTTTCCAGGAAACAGATTCTTAAGAGCTAGCATAGCTGAAAGCATGTCCAAAAAGGTCCATTTATCACTTCACATACAATCTACTGGCCATACAGGAACTAAAAATTTTAAGGCACTTAGACAAAGGAATGATCTTATATATTAAAAATAAATAAAATTAACGAAGTTTATCTTAAGCTTCCCAAGTCTCCTCTTTAATATTTAAAATAACATTCCCTCAAATTTGTATTTATACTTTACAAGGTATTCTTACATTCATGATCTTGTTTGATTTCTCCCCTGTCTCTTATCTTTTATCAATTCATCTCCACCCATAGCCAGGATCACGTATCTGGAAGGTTCACAGTGGTTGATTTTATTCTTCAACTTCTTTTGGCAACAGAACAACTTGTATTTTTATTTTTCTACCACCACCACCAAGACATTAAAAGAGAGTAAAAGTAAGAAGAGAGAATGGAGAACTCCTTATACTCTCTGTACTGTCAAAAGATTTTCTGAGGAAAAGATTTACTACCAGGCATTACTTTTGTGAATTTACATGTTACCCTTCTCAGGATATTTGCTTAGAAACTTGATGCTTAATTGGGCAAGAAAGCTTTTGTCTCTATTAATGGAATTTATACCCAATAAGTGGCATTAGAAGCCAATAAATGGAGCAGTTATTTTGGGGAATACCGAGTGGATTGATTGTATTCTGCCCTACTTACACTAACCCAGAGGAAAGATCTCTGATGGCTGGAAATACCATTATTGCATTTGTACTTAGGTGCAAGGTCCTTTTAATCTCATGCAATGATTCTTAAACTAGCTATGAGGGAAGCCAAGCCCTAAATGGACATTAAATATTGAATGATACCAACTTTCATTAGATATATTCAATTAGAGATATTCAAAAGTCATATATATTTATGTTTTCCATTTATGTGTTTGTTCGTAACAGCGTAAATCAAATGTTGATAAGAATGGCTCTCATTCCTGGTGAAAGGCTGTGCTCACAATAATTGCATCGTCTTATTTCACTGAGAGGTGCCATAACTACCTTTGCTTTATGGCCAGTTTAATGCTTCACTGCAAACATGCTTTTTCTGCCCAGAATTGCTAATAAAGAATAGCAACCCCAGTGTGTGGAGCTCACTGGGATCTTATGAGAGTTGCTCTGGTTGGGTGGTTTATTTTATGCCAGTCATAATTCAAGGGCTGTCTAGTTTTATTTTGAACTGGTTGGACAAATATTCATGTTCTCACACAAATATTCTTCATAATAATGGGTTGTTTATTTGGTATAAATTGCACATAGCAATATTCATATTCCAGGCTGGTTTCAAAAAAAGGTTTATCGGCTGGTATGTTTGAAGAATGGTGAGGAGGCCAGTAGTTCTTTATCAAGGAGGTGTTCAGAGTTATTGAAACCATTATTTTCAGATGGTTTCACACTAAGCTGGAAGTGCTTTAAATGTGGCCTTTCCCCAGCTGGAGCTGGCTATGGTATTTATTCATTCGCTCAACAAATGTTTAATGAGTGTATGCTATGTGCCAAACTCTCTTCTGGTTCCCGAGGATACAGCAGTGAACAAAACAGGCCAAATCTCTCCCTTTGTTGAGCCTATTTTTAGCAGGCAGATGGATTATAAGCAAGGTAAATAACATGTTAGATACTGATCAGGTGCTAAGGAGAGAAATAAAGCTGGAAAGGCTTGGGAAAGGGACTGCAATCTATATAATGGGACCAGGAAGGCCCCCCTGAGAAGGTGACTTTTGCACAAAGATCTGACAAATGGAAAAATAAGCCATGTGAATAGTGTGGGGAGGCTAATTCCTGGCAGGAGGAGCAGCAAGTGAAAAGGAGCTGAGGCAGGAACATGAATTGGTGCATTGGAGGAACAGTGAAGACGAGGCCGAGGGTGCTGAAACTAGGTAAACAAGACAACAAGAGTAGAGGGTGAGCTAACAATAAGCACTGGGGGTACTCATCAGGTAGGGCCTTGTAGGCAATACTTCGGCCTCTTCTTTTTCATTTCAAATGAAACACTATCTAGGACAAATAAGGAATTCCATTTATACTTTCAACAGATATTACTGATGCTAGGAACACTTCCTGGGTGTCAGGAGCTAACATATATCTTCCCATTAGCACTGTAGGATACCTTGGTCTGCTTTTCTTAATGAAAACAAAGACTAATGTGTGCTGGGTGTTGTGTCTACATTTCCTAATAGAGATAAATTCTTGAGGAGTTATACTTTACTTGGCTCTCTGCTACTTCTTTATGGCCACGAGCAGAAAGCCTCTCCCTCTGCCTTCTTGGAAATACGATGCAAGAAGTTATTATTACTCTTCCCATATTATGTTTATCTATTTTGACATACTATTTCAATGTCAAATAACTGCTTGAGTGTCAAAGATTATGGCTTTAACCTCAGTTCCGTATTTGAGATCATTCACATAGTGAGCACTCAAAAAACTTTATGACATTGAATGGAATTAACTCAATCCTGAGTGTAGATGACTCGATTCGCTTTGGCCTAATCCTTCCTTTGACTTGAAAACCAAATAGATGGGGCCTTTTCAAGCAGTTCCTATAATGTATGAATGCTTAGGGAGGATGTTGCTGAAATGGAAAACTGGAGGTAGGGGAAACACATTCTACCTGCTCAAGTTCTCTTGCGTTAGGATGGTCAACTGTCCCTCCTGACTCCTTCTCACTGTCATTTAATTACTATATTTCTTTGGGATGTGGTTTTTCTACTAAAACATAAGAACCACAAATAAAGAATTCATGACTGTTTTATAATCGTTCTATCCCCATTGTTTAATGTCATGCCAGGTCCATTTTAGGCACACAGAATATTTATTGAATGAATTAATTCATGAATTTAAATATAATGTATTATTCTGACCTCCTTCCAAAATTCCAAAATTTTCCCCCTGGGAATCCTGTTCAGGATGTTCTCCTTCTCGAGAAACTGGGTAACTCTGACAACAGTGTAAGCTGGGATGGGTAAGGAATTGGCAAGCAGTGATTCCTTCAACATGGGGACTTTGGATGTAGTTTCTTGAGAAATCCCGTGGAAGCAGCTGATTCAGACACCTGACTCAGACTAATCTGAGTGGCTTGTGAAAAAACAACAACAGTAGAAACATCAGAAATCAACAGAAACAATGAGAGAACTAGTAAGGACCTTGTGACTAGGAAGATTCATGTATTTTTTAGCCTAAATCTCTCCACCACCATCATTCTCACATCAGAGTTTCCATTTTGCCCATCCTTTCTTCACTGCTTAGTACAGATGTGGCAGAAATAGTATGGATGGGTGACAAGTGAAGCAGGATATGAATTCCTGATTCCCAACTAAACCACAGTTTATTCACCTATAAAAATGAAATCAAGACTCCCTAACTCATAGGCTTGTTAAGATTTAGTGAAATAAGATATGTCAAGTGCCAGGTTAGATTTTGGTATATAGTTGCCCCTTGAAGCCTTGCTTCCCTCTCCCTCCAAATGGTGGTCCAGAGGTTACTAGCAGCTTTTGTTCCTTCTTTCCTATCATTCCCTGGGCCTTGTGGGCCTATTGGATGTTTAGGGTTGAAAGGCACACAGTTATATATAGAAGTAGGTTTGGACATGTGGGGGGAGAGGAAAAAAGAGAGATGGAGGGAAGGGGGAAGAGGCAAAGAGTCAAGAACAAAGAAAGGACAGAATATTAGATAAGTGATGGTTCAGGTATGATAGGATGATTTAAGTAACTTGCTAATATGACTTCTTGCCTCCAATATTTTACCTTGCTAGTTCAGTCTTCACACTGCAATTAGAGTTATTTTCTCCATTGGTTCATGTCACTTCCTAACCACTCACCCCCATCCCAAATCTACCTTTACATCCTGGTCACATTCCACATGCTTACTTGACCAGATCGCCCACTATTTCCTAAACATACCATGAATTTTTCTGCCCTTATTAATTTGAGAATGTCCTTGTCTTGTCCAACTCCTGCTCAATTTTTCAGTTTTAGCTCAAGACACATGCTTCCTCAGAGTACAGACTCACTTCCTCCCGGCTTCCTACTATAGAACTTGATGTATACTGTGGTTATATTTATTTTTTCTGACTTATATTAATATAGAAAACATGGTTATTGACTATCTAAATCTCTGAAGTTATGAGTCTGTATGAGAAAACAGAAATAATAAAGAATGGGAATAATCATTAATTAGCTGAAAACTTAAAATAATAACTCTAGGACTTCTCCCCATTTATCCTAAATGATATATCTCTCTCATCATGATGTCTTTATATTTTCCTTCTGGTTGGGGGATGCTGAAAACATCTAATACAATTCAGATACAATGTGAATAGATTGCTGTGAAATTTCAAGAACTATAAAAATATGGGAAATCATGAAATCCAGATAAATGCTAAAATCACAAACTGTGGACAGGATAAAATACTGAGAGAAAACTGACAAGGATGATGACAAAAGCATTAAAGGGGAATAATTTGCAGTCATTGGGAAAATTTATGAAGCTGGCTAACATTTTACAAAGGAGGTCCCCTTTGTGATAGTGTTATAAAAATTTAAATAGGAAGTGAAGTAATCATACTGTGCCTTTTGTAGAAAAAGTTACATACAAAACCCAACACGTGATTTATTTTTATTTTTTAAATTTTTTTTGACAGAGACACAGCAAGAGAGGGAACATAAACAGCGGGAGTGGGAGAGGGAGAGGGAGAAGCAGGCTTCCCATGGAGCAAGGAGCCCGATGGGGACCCTGGGATCATGACCTGGGCTGAAGGCAGATGTTTAACGACTGAGCCACCCAGGTGTCCACACATGATTTATTCTTTGTTACAATTATAACCTATATTTTGTTATACATAAGATAAAATAAACATTTCTTTCATGTTTTGAAAAACAGGCCAAAACTAAAAAAAAAGAACAAAAAAACTGTACTTACTCTGAATTTTTGTTCCTCACATTAAGAGGATTTTCCTGGTACCATTTATTCTAGTAAAAAGGACTCCTCTGTAGTTAGGTATTTGCAGACCTTGGGAAGTCATTAGAATGTCAGCTCCATGAAAACAAGTCCTGTTTCACAGCGGACATAATGCCTCACACAGAAACACTAACGTACCATTTAGTGTGAGCTCAAAACTGATCTCAGGATTTCACAAATATGAACCCATTTAACTACCAACATACTCCTTTAAGGTAGGAATTTCTTCATTTTACAGATGAGAAAACTAAGGCACAGGTGAGTTAAGTAAATTGCCTGAGGTCACACGTTTTATAAGTGGTAGAGCTGGAACTCAAACCTGGGCTGTCTGGCTCCTAGCCAAGACACTAGGTTGTCTCCACTATTTTAAGCCTAAAATGTTGTGGAATAAATGAAGATTTTAATAGTCCATGTGAGTATGGTAACGTAGTTTGCAGACCAGATACAAATGAGACTCTGAGAAAGAAGGGACCATTAAGGAGGTTTATGGTATCTTAGATTATGATAAACGCTAGGAGAAAAACGCAAACACAAAGACAGAAGCAAACAGAACTCCCAAAACTCTTCCAATGACATTAAGACCATCTGGACTCTTTCAATATATTCTTTTATCCCGTTTATATCATCATTATTTTTTATTAGAAAACAGAAAACACAAATGTAAATATTACAGAAATATACATATTTCACCAACCGTTTCTTCTACCACATATAGGTACCTTTTACACGATAGTCTGAATTGCTTTGCTTTATGTGTCCACTATTGATGTGCTGCTTGGTTATACAGTGGGAATGCCTGTAGGCTGAGGATAAAGACCTTATTTAACTTTTGCTGTGGAGTATCTGGCATGCAACCAGCTCCAGGCAAATGCTGGTGTTGTCCCTCTTCCAGTCTTACTCCTCCCTGGGGTCCTGAAGTTTTCTCCTGCCCCAGCTTCCCCCAGCAGCTCATCCTTGTTTTACTTTAGTGCAACCTGTTATTGGGTCCTTGTCCAGTCTTCTGTGCCTCCATCCCTGAAGGACCTGCTCTCTGCTGGGTGACAGAGGCCTAATAAGATGGCCTACCCAGGACTTCTAGGCTTGCTGAGTTGTTTCAGCAGCTGGAGGCGAGGCAGTTTGGGTTAGGATTGGCACTGGAGGTAGCAGGCATGCTCTGGGCCCTCCATATCTCCCTCAAGGAGAAGACTTTGCTGTTTATCTTTCTACATGTGCTACAGTGAAAACTACATTCTCAACAGCTGACGGTAGGATTCCTCTTAGGAAGGGAAATATAAAGGAGCTGCCTATGTTGGGCAAACACTTTGATAGACTCCATGGAGACAGAAGGTTAGGGATGGCAGGAGCCCAGATAACAAAAACAGATAGTTACACTGTTTTACATGAGAAAGTGTGAACAATTTTTTATTTGTTTATTATTCTTTTGTTTTAAGAGGTGTGTTTGCAGGGGAAGGTGGTGAGGGAGGTAAAGGAGAGAGAAAATGAGGGAGAAAAAAAAGTCAGCAAGATGGTATGAGATTGGAAACTCTGTTGGGGTAAAGGGTCGGTGGGATATTCCCTTGTGGAGAAGCAACAGAAAGAACTTTCTAGAAGGGAGAATTTTAAAATATGCACCTTTATGTTTTTGTTAGAAAATAATTTAACCCCAAATGATTTGCGT
This sequence comes from Neomonachus schauinslandi, assembly GCF_002201575.2. Classification (NCBI taxonomy): domain Eukaryota; kingdom Metazoa; phylum Chordata; class Mammalia; order Carnivora; family Phocidae; genus Neomonachus; species Neomonachus schauinslandi. Next base: position 45,764,939 of record NC_058409.1, on the reverse strand, counting down.
GAATGTGATGAGTCTTGAAAACTGTGACGAAGAAGTTTTCACATCAACACAGCACAGAATTGGAACAGCATTTACGGCAGAGGAAGCTCCAAAGAAAAGCAGACCATGTTTGACCTAGCGCCAGGAAGTCATGGATGTCTGCATTGGGGTTTTGCATTGCCAAAGGGGAGGGAGTTTAAAAGTTCATAGCAAACTCACGTCTCCTGCAAAGAGATTGGAGCAGCTTGTTGTCCCTGGGTTACATGTATATTTTGTTTGGAAAAAAAAAGAGCTCCCCCGGTTAAAAGAAAAAGTGAGGGTGTGTGTTTGTGTGTGTACAAAAGCACACATGCATGTCTGTCAAGCACATGCTTGACAAATAGTAGAGATGCCCAATTAAAAGTCATTGAATAGAAACCATAAGACAGTACTTGACGATACCACATACACATGTGGGTCCTTCCCTGGCTAGTAAGGTCTTAACCGCGTTCTTGCATATACCTTGGTTGCTTTTCTACTCTTGGGAGAACTCTCCTTCTGGCACAGACCAAGTCTGCCTGTAACCCCAGTTTCAGTGGAAAATGAAATATTTTGCTGCTGTTTTCTCCCACTGGCTCATGAGGAAGCCTCCCTCCTGATTGTACAGAGGTTTCTGTATCCAACATTAACACATGATATTTAGCGCTGTACACAGAAACGTATAGGAAATGTGCTTTTCCACTTCCTGGGAGCAGGATATTCCCCAATAAGCTATATTGTAGTGTTTTTATCTATTTATATTCAATGTTTTTTTTCCTGGGTGGACTTTCTCTCACTCAGCCTTATGGGCACATAGTTGAAAATGGAAAGAAGGCAAAACCCCTCCTTCCCCCACCTGCCCCCATGGCCCACAAATCACCTAGAATATTTAGTAACTTTTGGAATAAAGGCATCAAAGGAAGAGGAACAGAGAAAGAAGATCATGCTTCTCCAGTCTTTCAGGTCTTACCAGGTTCCCTGCCCTCACTTTTTTCCTCTTGCCACAACTGTGCTTTCAATTGTCAAAGCTGTTCCAGGCCTGTTCAGGGTTGGTTCTCAACATTATCTGCTGGTGCTGTTTCCTGCCTCTGAGTTTGGGTCAAGTTCCTCAGGAGAGCTGACATGCCCTATGCCAGTTCTTCACTGGGTAGTGGCTTACTCCACAAGTGATGTGAAGCCTCATCCTGTGTGTAGGGTTTGTCTTCCCTAGAGGAGCTTCAGTCCTTCCTCCCTTCCTGTTTTGTCAGACGAGTGCCGACTGTGAGTGTCCCAGGCATCACGAGTCTATTGTCACACAGCTTACACTCAAGTTGAAGGGTAAGGCTGTGCCTTTCAGAAATCTGCTCTAGTCTACACCTCATACTTTAGAGGAGCTCAGCAAATCTCATTTATTACCAAAGTTAGCCAAGCTTTCATCTCTCTTTCCAGTTTCCATGCACTGAACTGTTTAAGATGTCCTTGAATTCTGAGGTTTCTTGAGTTGAGGGGCAATGAGACCATCTGTAGCTGTTAAATCTCATGTTGCTTTTAGTCAACACGAAGGTAGTTAGAACCCCTCTAGAGTGGTTGGGAATTCAACTCTGAAATCTGGCAGAGGGTCAGTTTAGCAGATCCTGTGAGAGCCTGGACTCTTGCAGTGAGTTCAAATCCTTACTTTGCCATTTTACTAGTTGCATTACTTTGGGTACTTTAACCTTGCCTCATCAATACAGTGAGGATTGTAACAGTAGTGACCTCATAAAACGTTTAGAGGGTTTTACCACAACACATGAGAAGTGCTTACCATGTGGCCTGTCACACAGGAAGAGCTCAAAAAATAATAGCAATAATTACGGGGTGGATTTCAGCAGTTCAGATCTTTGGCATCTCTTGACTATTCTTTCACTTAATATCTGCAAGTTATTTCTATAAGACTTTTCCTAAGTTATTAGGATTCTTCTTTAATTGATTTGATTTCTCCAAATGGCAAAAATTGATAAGGCAAGAAACAACAAATGTTAGAAAGGTTGTGGAGAAAGGGGAACCCTCTTACACTGTTGGTGGGAAGGCAAGTTGGTACAGCCACTTTGGAAAACAGTGTGGAGTTGCCTCAAAAAATTAAAAACAGAGCTACCCTATGACTCAGCAATTGCACTACTATCTATTTACCCCCAAAGACATGGATGTAGTGAAAAGAAGGGCCATATGCACCCCAATGTTCATAGCGGCAATGTCCGCAATAGCCAAACTGTGGAAAGAGCCGAGATGCCCTTCAACAGACGAATGGATAAAGAAGATGTGGTCCATATACACAATGGAATATTACTCAGCCATCAGAAAGGATGAATCCCCAACTTTTACATCAACATGGATGGGACTGGAGGAGATTATGCTAAGTGAAATAAGTCAAGCAGAGAAAGTCAATTATCATATGGATTCACTTATTTGTGGTACATAAGGAATAGCATGGAAGACATTAGGAGAAGGAAGGGAAAAATGAAGGGGGGGATATCAGAAGGAAAGAGGAACCATGAGGGACTATGGACTCTGAGAAACAAACTGAGGGTTCTAGAGGGGAGGGGGGTGGGAGGATGGGTTAGCCTGGTGATGGGTATTAAGGAGGGCACGTACTGCGTGGAGCACAGGGTGTTGTACGAAAACAATGAAACGTGGATCACTGCATCGAAAACTGGTGATGTATTGTATGGTGACTAACATAACATAACAAAATAAAATTAAAAAAAATTTATTTGATTTCTCCAAATAGTTAGATGATCAAGATCTCCAATATCTCATACAATGCAAGTGAGTAATATTACACCTCATTACTTGATGGTAAAGACTTCAGACCCTGGGGGAAAATGGTTAAAATCCTTTTTTAACATGTTAATAAAAATTAATAAGATATATACAATTTTTTAAAAACTTCCTCCTTATTTCTCATTTGATCTCTTTTAAAGGTACTTGCAAGGTTGTGAATGAAATTTATTTGATCTGGTTGTTTAATTCGCAAGATAAAAGAATGAAATAAAAAGCTATATTCCCCAACACTGTCCTGAGGAAGGAAAGCTCTTAATATTGAAAAACCATGTCAGACAGAGTTGAAATCCCAGCAGTTTTCAGGTTTTTTTGCTTCTGTGTGGTGGATATACTATTTGGTCTTTGCCCCTTCTCATAGAAGCCTTTATTTATTTAAGCAAAATGCATTCTCTCTGCATCTAGAATTAATTATCAAGCTAATAGAAGGCAAGCGTCACTTCAGTTGTTCTGTAAGGATAGCTACTTAATGTTCAAAAGCAGGTATATTTGTTTGTTCCTTGTGGAATCTCTTGCCCCTGATGTCTTCATAGCTTGAACCCTCATTTTGTTCAGGTCACTGCTCAAAAAGTTAACCTCGTCTGAGAGAACTTCCTTGAGAGCATAATCTTAAATAGTATCTCTCATCGTTCTCTCTCCTCTAACCCTGATTCATTTTCACAGCACATACATTTCCCTGAGATGTTACAAATTAATTTTGAACCATTGCTTTCCTCCCACCCTTCCCCCGCCCCTGCCACCACTCCAGTGCTCACAAGCTGGGAGACGATATGGATTTTGCCTAACTTGACTGGTTCCGTACTATATGTAGAATAGATCCCGGCACATATTGAAGCTCAGTACCTATTGAATAAATGAATGAATGAACAAACAACCAAACAAACCAAGAGGCAGAATGGCATGGTAGAAAAAATTAAGATACAGCTTTGACTGTTAGCTATGTTTATACCAGGGCTATATGTCTACTAATTTTTTGAGGTTTAGTTTCCTCCAGTAAAAGATGAGAAGAACTAAATCTATCTTGTAAGAGTGTAATGACATTCAAATGAGATGATATATGTGCAAACGTTTTATACACTCCTTATAAACAATATTAATTTAGAAAAATTTTCAATTAGCAAGGATTTCTTATTATCACTCATAGACTAATAATTATGACTGTTGAACTACTCTGTTTTAAGTTCAGAAGACAGGACAACACTTTATATATTTGGCAATTGGCCAATTTAACCATGTTAGGTGACAGTTAAGTTTTTTTTTTTCTTTCCCCAGAAAACATGGGAGGATTGTACTGAAATCTCATAATTTTGATCATTTGGATGTGGCTCTGATTTTTAACCCCAGTATTCATGAAATCCAACTATTACCCAAAGAGCCCCTGCTCATGCAAGGAAGACCATTCTCTATAGGTTTCTTGGTGAGAACATTTCAAATAGATACATAGTGTGGGTATCATTAAAACAATTTTACCTGAAAGCCCAGGAATGATATAAATATGTGGTTGGATTTTATTGTGAGGGTGATGGTGGATTGCAGTTTGATTTGAAATGTTTCACCATTTACTAAAAGTTTAAGTTTTAATTTCACATTGGCTATCTTCTATTAACTAAATGCTATACAACACAATTTTTGGTATTTAGAATATTCTATTTTCAACTTTTACATTTGGCAAATAAAATGCATATAAACTTTAGAAGATTCCGAGGAGTTACTGATATGATTTTAACTGAAGATGTATTCACTGATAAATTATCCATTTTGAAATTTGGCAATATATATTAAAAACTTCAAACATATGTATAATCATTGATCTAGTAATTCCACCTCTGGAGCTATATCCAAAGAACTCATCATGGTTGTGGGCAAAGCTTTATATGTAAAGTTATTTATTAATTTATTATAGCATTGGATATAATAGCAAACTTAGGCAAAATATCTAAATATTTAATAAGGAATTGGTGAAATAAATTACCATGTATTTATAAAATGAATATTATAAAGCCAGAAAAAGGATGTAGAAGAATATTAATGCCATGAGAAATATTCATGATAGTATTAAATGAAAACAACAGTCCATATAATATATGTACGTATGTGTGCATAGATCGCTTTTTTAATGGAATGATTTGAAACTGATAGCATTTAAAAGAAAATGGCTTACTTTTAGCCAACCAATGTCTTTAAACATACTCTATTAAATCTCCTTTCCCTGCCGCTATGCTATTTTGGAAAGATGCCTTAGCTTTTCTGTAATTTTCTGTTATGAGCACAATCTCCATAACTATAGCTCCTTTTCAGGCATTAAAATGCCCTTCCTCCTGCCCTTTTCCTGCTGCTTCCAGCTTCTTTAGGGCTGGGCAGGGGGAATGGGTATCAGATGGAAAGAGTAACAGTATTATGTTACTGATGCTATTATAATCTAGCATCCAAAGTCTAGCTCTTTATTTGGGTCCAAACATGGATTCTTTGGAGATTATGAAAAATAACCCTATTGAATAGTTCCTTGATGTAAGCAATGTATTCACTTGAACTCTTACAATAACCCCTCTTGGTTTGCCCTTGGTGATGCATTGCATAACCTCTTACACTAGAGTCTCTTGCCCCAGCTGGTTGCACTCTTGAGCAGAATAATTCCAAGAAAAAAAAGAAATAAAGGAAGCTTTCTAACTCCCAGGGTTGGACTAAGGGAGTTCAAAAAGAGATAAAGAGATGTTACAGTGTCCGTGTATTTTCAACCTGAGAGAACTGAAGTTCAGGATGTTTTCTAATTATTCCTAATTCAACATGTAATATTTTATAGCTGACCATCAAGTTCGAGATATCCTGTCTTAAAGATGAAAAAGTGTGTCAGAGCTCAACATCAGAAAATATTGAAAATGTATTCATGGCTCCAAATAATTCATAATTCATCTACTTTTTCCCCATCTGACAGGAATATGTTATAATTTTAAGATGATGTATTTTTCTGTTGGAATAATATTGGTGAGAAATTTAGTTTACAAGATCCGAAGTATCATAACCTTCTTTTATTATGTTGAATTTCATTCTTTTTCTGCACAAAAAGTTAACAGCTTTTTGGTTATAGCATTTCAAATATTCAGAGTGATCCTCTCCTTTGTTTGAAATTTACTGGGTGGCTGCTTAATCCTTTGCTTCGTTTTGAATAGAGTTTTTTTTTTTTTTTTTTACGATTTTATTTATTTGAGAGAGAGAGTGAGTGAGAGAGGGAGGGAGAGAGAGAACACAAATGAGGAGAGAGGCAGAGGGAGAGGGTGCTGAGCAGGGAGCCCAAGGCAGGACTGGCTCGCAGGACCCTGAGATCATGACCTGAGCTGAAGGCAGAGGCTTTACCAACTGAACCACCCCAGCTCCTCTTGAATAGAGTTTTTTAACCTAGCATCTGTATTCGTGAAGAGAATGTATGAAAGCAAAGTTAGACTCCCTAGAGAAAGGACACCAGACTACTTAGGTAGTATTTGATATCTTCATGAATGTACTAGTGGCTAAATAAACATCAGTCTTGGAGGCTCTGTTTCTAAAAGCATCAGCACACTGGAAACAAATTTATTTTTCAGAGGGAATAATAGTTAAATCTGTAGAATGAGTAGAGCAGATTATTCTCCCCACTGTGGATGAACCTCATCCAATGTGTTGAAGGCCTAAGTAGAATATATTGGTTAGTGAGCATGGAATCAAAACAAGGGGGATTGCTTATAGGACATTAGACCATGATCGCCTTAATTATCAGGTTATCCAAAAGAACGCTCTCTCCCGGGAGCTGGAGGGGGCAGTCCTTGGGCCGGGGCTTTGCTCTCTTGGACAGTTGTTGTAGCGTTCTGTGAGCCCCAGTCACTGGTCTCCTTTTGGTTCGGTGTGTTTCTGTGACTGACTAGTCCTACTTTAGATGTGTATCTTTCTTTAAATATGTTAAGGTGTTTAATCTGAGTATAGTTATAAAAGATTCCTTTGGCTCATTCTACACATAGAGTCACCTTTAAAGAAGCACTGTTCAGGAACCAGAAAAATAGATTCCCTTCTTTTCCTGCATCTCTCAGAACAGTAAGTGGGATACAGACCAAAACTCAGGTAACATTCCTCAAAACCTTCTCTCTTTCCTTCCCATTTGTCTAGAATCCTGCAGCGAATCCAGAGACTCATATGAAACCCTCTTTCTACCCTGACTTTTTGTCCATCCCCAGATCTTGACTTAATTTCCTTTAAAAAAAAAAAAAAGATTTTCCAATATTTTAATCCATTACCCAGATTCTGCACAGGATAGGGAGGCTGGGAGCCTGGGCTTTCACTCAGCAAGCAAACATCTTTCCCACTACTCTCTCTGGGCTATCCGGATCTGCTTCTCTCTTCCTATTCTCTCTTTTCTGTGACACTCAAAGCCTGGGACCAGCCTGCCTAAGAACTTGTTTACAGGATGGGTGTGTGGGGTAGCTGAGCCAAAAAAAATGAAAAAAATTCTTGTGTTTGGAAGACCGAGAAGTCAATCCATTTTGATTCCAGTGCATAGTCAGATCCTACAGACCCAGAGGTCATTCTCACTCAAAAATAACTCGACATCTTCCTGCTCAGTGCTACTGTGTGTTAATATTAGAGCTGAAATCTCCAAGGACAATGTTATTTCTTGTATTTCCAAATCTTGGGGGTGGTGATGGGATGAGGGTGAGGTCAGGGGTGAAGGAGTTGGTGGAGTCTCACCGTGACCCCTAAGTACCAGTAACGGCCTAAGCTCCCTTTCTGCTTAGATTGATTTGTTTTGCATTGTTTCTTGGCCAATCAAATTAAACATGAGTGCTATCTTGCCCAGACAATCTGCAAATCCATCACTGCCACTGGGCACACTGGCCTCAAGTGTGTACCCTACTAAAGCTGGGTCAGCATCAATATGTTTAGAGACAAAGGGAAGCATATCCATTACCATATTTTTAAATATTTATTTTTAGTCTAAAAAGCACTTAGGGCAATTTGCATTCATTTTAGGATTGAAACAATACACTCGGTATGCATATCAGTGAACTGGGGCTCTATATGACATTGCCCTTCACCTTTGCACCCTACTCCATGGTTGCCTGCAAGGGGAGGGAAACTCATTTCATAAACATGTACCTTGTCTGATAACTGCGCGTAGCTGTGGCTAAATCACGGGCACAGAGCCAACAGACACGTCCATGTTATACGTAAGACTAATCTTTATGTAACCGGAGCCACAATTTTGAGAGGTCTTTTGCCATTTATAATTCTGTGTTAAGATGTGAACAGAATGAATGCATTCCCTTTTCACTTGGAAGGAAAAAACCTGGTAATTTCAGATGCAGAGGTCACATTGTGCCAAAAAGTCCTGAATAAATTTTCAGTATTCTGGGCTCATCTATGAATTATTTAATATCATACACAGATGCCTTTGGCCTGAGATTTTCTTCAGCTTTTTATGAAGACCACACACCATCGGATGCAGCTCTTCTCTGTGTTCTATTGTTCAGATCTACTCATATGTCTGATTTCTATTGATGTCATATTGGTGTTTGTCTCATTGATTTGTTTAGTGTTAATTTAAGCCAGATAGTCTCAGATAAGGACAGGCTATCAGAATCACCTATTTAAGATCCTCCTACATGCTCTCCTTTTCCCCCAGGGATTCTGATACATCTCAATGTCCTGGCTCAGAGCAGTTGATTATGATGTTTCTGTTTATATACATTGTATCAGGGCAGGAAGTGGTTTTGAGAGTGGGAGGGCCTCATCTGGTACATGCATTGGGAAGGGAAATGTGAAAGCTGAGATGAGGTGAAAGCCTCTGAAGGGAAATGACCGACAAGAAGACGGGGTCTGGTACTGAACCTTCCCAAGCTAAACTTGGGAAGTTGGCTGAGCTGCTCATCTCCTGTCCCATGAACACATAGGCCCAATTCCCAGCTCACACTGCTCGAGTTGGTTTGGAAAAGGATCCTTCTGCCCATCTACTTATCTAACCCTACCTGTGCATCAGGATCCTCCTATCTCTTCCTGGAAACCTTATAGGTAACCAGACTTTATGCTTTCCTTGATTTCTGTCATTTTTGAACACTTAGGATTTGCATTCCTCACTTTTACACAAATATTGCTTATATTCTTTAACTGTCCCTGAATATATGTTTCATCATTCTAACAGGATTACACATTCCTTGAAGTCTATAACCTTTTTTACTTTAAAATTTTTCTAGTGGAGAGAACTTCAGACAGAACAGGAAGACAGGCAGGAAGAGAACTAATATTTGTGTAGCACTATGTGCTAAGTACCACAGGAAGGAAACCCTTGATATCTTACTTTATTTCTGCATTGTTTCTTCTGTATTATATCCTTTTCCATAGATAACTAAAACGAGGCTTGAAGTTTTAAATAATTAGCTGAAAAGCACATGAATGGTAGCCGAGAATGCAGAGATTTGCTTTAGGCTTACAGAATTCTAATTTCATCAGCATCACAGAATTTAGGGATTAGCCTCACTATATCTTTAAAGTGTGTGGGGCATCTGGGTGGCTCAAGTCAGTGATGTGTCCAACTCTTGGTTTAGGTTCAGGTCATGATCTCATGGGTCGTGGGATTAGGCCCATATCAGTCTCCTCACTGGGTGTGGAGACTGAGATTCTCTCTCTCCTTCTCCTTCGGCTCCTCTCTTCCCCCCCCACCAAAAAAAGCATGCCCAGTGTCCACCTTATTTAGGGATCTCACAATCTTCTCTTTTTAGTATGTAATATAGGTGATATTTTTTTCTACTCTACTTTATTCAATGCTAGGCTTCATTGTTACTATAATTTATCTTATAATTGCAGATTAAATGGAATTGTATAATGATAGTATAATCAAGCGGTTGCCCCAAAGTCTTGATGCAATTTCTTTGGGGGGGGGCACTGGGCTTATAATTATCTACATAATTATTGCTGTCAAAATCATCTTTTATCACATATTATAAGGATGCTTCTAATGGTGGAAATAGAAATAATTTACCTTGAGAATGCTCTTTGTATTAACATTGATTTTTATTCATCACAGGAAATAATCTTCACATAGAGAGAATCAGAAAATCATCAAACTGCAATTATATTCTTATTATCTAATATTTCACAAAATTTCTATCTCTTTCTCCAAGTACTTGAGTATCAAGACTGTTAATCTTTCAGGGTTTTTTTTTTTTGTTGTTGTTATGGATGATTTGAAATCAGTAAACATCCTCATCAACTCTTCTGACTTTATAACAGTAGCTAGAAAATTTTTATTAATTCTGACACTTTCCAATATGCCAGCTACTTTTATCAGTTTTAATTCAACTATTGAGTTCTTGGAAGATTTCACAGCCAATACCACTTTTCAGGCATTTTTGTTATTTTTATTACTTTCTGACTGCCAAAGTCATATTATTTCATTTTTTTTCAGTAAAAACTTAAGTTTGTAAAACTGTACTTAATAGTCTCAGACTGTTAAAATGTTCACAATGTATATATATTTTTGTACATGCCAGCTTTCCTTTTTCTTAATTTAATCTCCCTGGGGTATGTTTAAGATCTCTGTCTTCTTTGTCTTAATTCCTTTGCTAGCCTTAACATCTTCAGGTTTAGAAAGACGTCAGTGGCTATCAACTTGAGGTTTATCTGATATAATTATGTCTGCAGCTTGCCACTCAGCTTTTTATTGAAGTCTCCTGGCAATTTCAATATAGTTTCTGATTATTTGCACCAGGGGCACCAGATCTCAGGGGGAAGAAACTATTACAATAGGGCCATATCATCATTTGCTTTACTTGACACTGTAGACATGTGGGACAACAGTGGGGAGCTCTGCGTCTGTCTCTGGTACCTGGGGAAACACAGATATCCAGTCAGGGGTAAAGGGATCGAGAGCATATTCCAGACCCATATAGCCATGATTTTGAGACTTGGATCTGCCATTTAGTAGCAACTTTGGGCAAATTATTTAACCTTATTGTGCTTTAATTTCCTCATCAACAAAATGGGGTGATAGTAATCACTACCTTGTAGAATTGCAGGGGGGGTTAAATAAGCTAATACACTTAAATTGCTTAGAATAGTGCACATACATATTCCAATTTGTGGGTGTGGGGGGTAGTGTCTGTCTATAGGGAGCATTTTAACAAGAGTTTATTTAAAATTAATGTGTCTTTGTTTTACTGCCAAACATACAGAGAAATCCATGGCACTTTCTACATTTCTTACCCATAAGGTAGTAAATTTTGGTATTCCACAGGGGCATTCTTGTGACACAGAAAAAACCATGTTTTTGTTTCTTGGTTTTTCCCTTTTTGAGTAGCATAGGCTGATGTTTCTGTACAATGCTAGCCAATTCTTCCGTCCCTTCCCCCTTGTTCTTGTCATTGTCTACCAACAAATACTGGCGTATCTCTGTCTGGCCCATGACGTTCTCGAGGGAAAATCAACACAATAAGTAACAGATATAAAGATGTCTAACTCTATGATTGTCTCTGCTCTTTATTTTTCTTGTGTTTAAGAAAAGACAAGACAATCTTAAGATTTTCACAAGCCTTGGTAAATTGTTCAAATGTTCCCTGAATAAATCTGAAACCATATTCACATATAAAAATAGTTACATGAATACAAATTTCCAAGAAAAGGCCAGCGGTTGAACCGAAGGAAATATACTACTTTGTTACATGCACTCACCTATGGTCACCTATGTGCTTTATAAACATTTCTTCCCAATTCCATTTCTGTCAGTCAAAATCTCACCTCTCCTTGAAGATTCTTGAACTCAACTGTCCTTTCTTTCATGAACTCTTTGAAAGCCTCCATTAGAATGGATCGATCTACCCTCTTTATTTTCTCAATGCTCCTTACATCTCTTTGATGACACTTTATACACTGTATTATAGACGTGTTGAGGCCAGAAAGTGTCATTTTATCTGTCTTGCTGTTAGTCTTATATTCTACCCACCTGACCTCACCTGCTGCCTAGTGTAGTAGCTCAAGTGGGTGAGTCCTGAACAGAGGGCTCCTGAATGAATAGATTTATATATTGCTAGGACTGGACTCGAACTTAGAAATCATTTAGTTTAATTCTTTATTTTAGCCACGAGAAAACGGAGGCTTGGAAGGATACCTAATTTTGCCCAAGATTACACAACAAGCATAGAAAGATGGTGGGGGGGGGGGGGAAGACATTTCTTGTGTTCGTGTACATTTTTAATTATAATAATTAAAATATTAGAGACACTGTTACTTGAGGATTGTAAATCCCTAGAATATGCGTCATTGTTTTGGTAGTCATCATAGCAAATCAGGTATCATCTCTAAATTGTAAATGGAATTCCTATTTAGGCAAATGCATCACTTGATAAACAGTTTTAATGAGAAACAGATAAATTCTGTATTGTGTTTTATTCAAATTTCGTGCTAACTTTGACTTGAAAATTGGTTTGGCTAATTGCTCACAGTTATCAGCTTACTTCGGTGAAATGGAAGTCTTTGACAATTAAAGAGAGCTGGGAAGTATGTTTTCCCCTCTACAATGCCCCTATGATTTGAATTGTTAAAATGAAAATCAGTTTCTCCAACCAATTTTTTTTTTTTTTTTTAGCCAGCAGCAATAAACATTGAAACAACTTTTTCTTATAAACCCATCGAAGTCCCTACTTTTTGTTCTTTTAGGAACTCTGACAAGGACCTTACATGAAACATTCATATTGTGGAAAATACAGCAATATTCTGTCAGCAGCATCAGCTAACCCAGTTGGATCAGGAAGAGAATCCAGCATTAAATAGAGGGACACAGGAGTAAATAGAGCTTTGAAGGTGGTACCTGCTGGGCTTCCCAGAGTTTTCGACTTCGTTCATGCAAAGGAAGAGATGCCTGTATAGTTTTCCTAGCCAAACACATGTCTTGAAAAGCATTAATTTCACCAGTGAAAATTTACTTCCGAGGTTCCTTGTGATAATATATGAACCTGTGGGGAAGATTCAGATGTTGCCATTTGAAGGCTTTGTCACAGCCCCAGGCCTGGAGAATGGACTTCGAATGTTAACAATGCCTTAGGTTATGGCTTCAGTAAACACACACACATTATATAACACTGTTTGAACAGTTTGTACACTGCTTGTAGTATTTTAAAGTATATTACAAATAATGTTACAGTATGGATGCTCATCTTGGGGTAAGGAGCTCTCAGAGGTTCATTCACACCGTCCTGGGAGCTATGTCCTGTATTTTTAAAAGCTTAATGAAAATAGTATCTGTAAGGATTCACTAAAATCACATTTTTGTTTTGTTTTTATGTTATTCCAGTATGGCAACACAGTTCAGCCTCTACATATTAGAAACTGTTTTTGGCAATTAAAAATGTTTTAAAATTACTTAAATAGGGAAATTTTTTATAGTTACAGTTTGTTTCATGTATAAGATCTTCATATAGAGGGTACCTAGGAAACAGAATTATAACTAAAAGACCTGGGTGGTGGTGGGAATCGGTGATGGGCATCAGAAACAATGTTTTCAGTGAGTTTTTGAACAGTTGCCTTGGATTGGAATTCTAAGTTGTTTATATAATACTTTATAAGACTAATTTGTTTAAGGTCATTATTATACTAACAGAAAGCTATATGGCAATAAACAAATACTTTGAAATCCTAAGATGGACTCTCTCTTAGAGATTCATATTTGGTTTTGATTTCTTTAGGAAAAAATAATAAAGTTAGCTTGCACAAAAAGGTATAAACTAATGATACTCTGATAACCTTGAGCGCTTGAATCTCTGGATAACATACTTTCATGAGCTGTAGGTGAGTTCATGTTTGCCTCCAACCACAGGAGGATATTAATGGGAAGGGACTCATGTGTGGTAACCATTCTACCTGCTGCCTTGCCAAATCACCTCTCTTCTGTCATTAAACTATATATCTAGAGGGGAGGGGGGTGGGGGGAAGGGTTAGCCTGGTGATGGGTATTAAAGAGGGCACGTTCTGCATGGAGCACTGGGTGTTATATGCAAACAATGAATCATGGAACACTACATCAAAAACTAATGATGTAATGTATGGTGATTAACATAACATGATTAAAAAAAAAACTATATATGGCTCCACACCAAATCTGTAGGAGATGGGTTCAGATGACAGCCACCAGTTATGTCTGGGCTTGGAACACCTCTATTTCTTTATTTACCCCAATTATGCACAAGGCCTTGTTCTCCAACTCAAATTAATCACAGTTATCTATCTTTGATAGCAATCACATTTTGTTGCCTTGATGTGCGCTGATTCTAATATCCTATGTTATCCCAGAGGTGCCTTTTATTTATTGGCTTGTCACTTGCTCCTTGACTTAATGTTCTAAATATTGTTGTGTTACTTGTGAATCTACTGCATTGATCACTTTGTACAATATCATATCAAAATAGGCTATCGGACTAGCTCTTGAATGATGAGACCTATGCAGTCCCATGTTACAGAGAACTTGGCACTGGCTGGGCAGAGGGCACAGGAGCTTCTCTCTTCCCAAAACCTTCCCACTGAAAAAGAGAGAATGGAAGGTAGGTTCTGGAGGACTGTACTGAATACTCCAATGTGATGAAACCAGAGAAAATATTTTACCATAAGAGATGCTAGGGATTCCTTACTCTATCTCATGGGTGGTGGTCATGGTGGTGATGATTGGTTATGATTATATTTGTTTCACTCAAAGTACCAGCAGCTTAAACAAAAGAAAGCATATTTCTCTCTCTCTTGCATAAGTAAAGACAGAAGATAAGCAGTAAGGAGCTTGTATAATGTCATCATGAAAATTAGATACCCAGGTCTCTCTATTTTGTTGTTATTCTACATCCGTTATGTGGCTTCCACCTTGTGGTTCAAAATGGCTTCTGGAATTATAACCACCAGATGAACAGTTTAGTCACCAGGAAGGAGAAACAAAAAGCAAATATATTCTTCTCTCTTTTTTTTTTTTAAGGATTTTAATTATTTATTTGACAGAGAGATAGAGAGAGAACACAAGTAGGCAGAGGAAGAGGGAGAAGCAGGCTCCCCGCAGAGCGGGGAGCCCGATGCGGGACTCGATCCCAGGACCCTGGGATCATGACCTGAGCTGAAGGCAGCCGCTCAACCGACTGAGCCACCCAGGCACCCACAAATATATTCTTCTCTTTAAGAATGCTTACTGGACACTCAGGACATCTGGGTGGCTCAGCTGGTTAAGTGTTGGACTCCTGATTTGGGCTCAGGTTATGATCATGGGGCTGTGAGATCTAGCCCTGCATCACACTCCATGCTAAGTGTGCAGCCTGTTTAAGATTCTCTCTCTCCCTCTTCCTCTGCCCCTACCACCCTCTCCCTCACTAAAAACAAACAAACAAACAGAAAAACTCACTGCAAAGGACACATTTGCTTATATGCTACTGGCCAGAACCTAGTCACATGACTTTACCTACCTGCAAGGAATTTTGGGAAATGCAGTCTTTATCCTGGGTGGCTCTATATTCAGCTGAAAACAATAATTTCTATTACCAAGTGAAAAAAATGGCAAATTGATGTTAATAGTCCCAGCCACAAGGAGTGTGCTGTGTAGCTTTAGGGAGCCTTA
Organism: Neomonachus schauinslandi; assembly: GCF_002201575.2. NCBI lineage: Eukaryota > Metazoa > Chordata > Mammalia > Carnivora > Phocidae > Neomonachus > Neomonachus schauinslandi. The sequence continues at coordinate 45,749,551 of NC_058409.1, read as the reverse complement.
GGCTGAGGTACCCAACAGTTAGAAGTATCTAGATGAATGAAGGAAAGGAGGTAAACTGATGAGCTAGCTGAGGTTCTTCTCTATGATGGAACCATGTCTCTCCTAGATCCCCAAAAAGTCTTTTGAAGGGACTCCTGGGTAGCTCAGCCGGTTAAGTGGCTGCCTTCGGCTCAGGTCAAGATCCCAGGGTCCTGGGATTGCGTCCCACGTTGGGCTCCCTGCTCGGCAGAGAGCCTGTTTCTCCCTCTCTCTCTGCCTACCGCTCTGCCTACTTGTGCTCTCTCTTTCTCTCTGTCAAATAAATAAATAAATAAATAAAATCTTAAAAAAAAGTCTTTTGAAGTAACATGGCCAAGAGGAATAAAGCCAACAATGGCTACCTGGTAGTAGGTCTTCCTGCCAATTTCCAGATGCATTTCTAAGGACATGTTGTGCTGTTGTAACCTCTTCTTGCTTTGACTATTTCTGTACTTCTCCTATGAACCACCTTCTGTTGGTGGCCCAAATGTTCTTCGCTCTTTGTTGATAAAAGCTGCCTTTAGTGTTCATTCAAAGCATTTATTACTTCCAATAAATACTCTAGGATGGATAGAATTGAGCAGATGAACTAGAAATAAACCTCAGGATATGTAAGAGGTTGGAGTATAATACAGGTGGCATGATAAATTTAAAAAATATTTATTAAATAACAATTTGATATTCAACATAAGAGAATATATAATCAATATGAGAGATTGAATTTAAAAAGTTAAATCCCACCATGTGTTATACATCTAAATACATTCTAGGTGGATTAAAATGTTAAATGCTAAACCTAAAGAGAATCAGAAGAAGATATACATCAATTTGGAAAGATTATTCTTATTATTTTTGAGACAGAGAGAACTCACATACACATGCGGTGGTAAGGGGCAGAGGGAGAGAGTCTCAAGTAGGCTCCACACTCAGCGAGGAGCCTGTCACTGGACTCCATCTCACAACCATGAGATTGTGACCTGAGCTGAAATCAAGAGTCAGACGCTTAACCAACTGAGCCACCTAGGAGCCCCTAGAAAGATTACTTTTTAAAAATAACATTAAGAAGATGTAGGGTGGAAGAAAATAAGAATTTCTATATATACTTCCTAAGAGTGTAAACTGTCACAACTTTTACGGAAGAAAATTTGATAATACACATATAATCATAAACTATTGAAACTCTTTGTCCTAGTAATTGTACTCCTAGAAATGAACCTTAAAGAAATAATCTGAAATATGTGTATTTGTGCCTAGGGGTGCCTAGTATTAGCTTTCTAGTGCTGTACCACAAACTTAGCAGCTCAAAGCAACACCTGTTTACTAACTCAGGATTCTGTAGATTAGAAGTCTGGCACCAGCTGGCCAGATTCTCTGCAGGGTATCACAAGGCTGAAATCAAGTTGTCAGTAACGCTGAGTTCTGGTCTGGAGACACTGGAGAAGGATCAACTTCCAAACTCATTCATCTTGTTGGCAAAATTGAGTTCCCTGTGGCTATGGTACTATGGTCCTCTTTTCCTTGCCGACTGTCTCCGTTCCTAGAGGCCACATTCCTTGCCATATGACTCCTTCCAGCAATGAACACTGCCTGTGTGTCAAATCCCCTTGTACTTTGACTTTCTGACTTCCTCTGTCGCTGACCTTTAGTCCTAGATTTAAAGGGCTGATGTGATTAGGTCAGACCCACTAGAATAATCTCCCCATCTTAAGGTCAACTGATAGGGCACCTTAATGACGTCTGTAAAATTCCTGAACGGCAGTATCAAGATTACTGTTTGACTGAATAACTGGGACAAGGTGTGTGCACCCAGAGGCTGAAACTCTTGGCGGCCATCTTAGAATTCTGCCTACCTCGGTTTATCTCGGTGTTAGAGTTTGCACTGAAAAACTGAAATAGCCAAAATTTGCAACAAAAACATACCAACTAAAGAAATTATGGTACATCCATATAATGAAAGATTACAGTGCTATCTCAAACTCCTTATTTTAAGAAATACATAATGCCATAGTAAAATACTGATAACTTTAAATGAAAACATTTAATTATGTATATACATAGAAAAAGACTGCAAAGAGACGCATGTAAATACTGACAATGGATAAGGGGATAAAGGGTAATTAAACTTTTCTTTGTATTTTTCCATTCTAGTTTTTTAAATAATGAGCATGTATTAATTTTGTGATCAGAAAAAATAGTTTCTTTGGAAAGCATTTTCACATTTTCATGGGTCATACCGTATTTGCTATTTTGGTCTTCTCATTCCCAAACCAGGCCCCCGGCTGCCATACAAACTGTCCTGACAATATTCCCACCTTGTCATCTTCAGTTGCCTTGACTCACAGGCTAGGATCTTGCTGCACCTCTTCCCCTCAGCTCAGGCTCAGCTTTGGTAACACTGAGATTTCTTGTTACTATTCCCTTCCCCCTGCGCCTCTGGCAGATGGTATTAACTCATGTGGGTGCTCTTTCCTCTGGCACTAGACCCTCCTCCAGGTTATTTCAGTCAGCTATGCCTGATTAGTTGGAACTGGCATGAATGATAAAATCAGCAAAGCCTATAGAATCTGGGGGTTGAGAGAGTCTAGCCATGTTTGGAGAGCTCATAAGGCAAGCCAGCTGCGTTTCTATTTACGCAGAGGAGCAAAGAGCTTACTGGAAATGAGTTCTCCCAAAAGTAAGCGGGGTCAAGACACAAGAGCTTGATTGCAGGGCAAGGGTTGTTGTTAACGGAGAAGGTGATTTTGAAAGCGGGCTGGTGTTTGCTAGTCAGATTTCTCTTTGCCACAGCCCGATGGCTGAGTCCCAGGGAGCACAAGAAGACATGCCTTCAAGAATAAGTAGCACAAATGGAGATGGCTTGTGCTGTTCCCACTTGACCATGAGAACATCCTCCTAAAACACCCCAATCAGGAACTAGAGAAGGCAGTGGTACAGTGTATGCCAATCATTGCTCTGGAACTTTCCAAACTAATTAAGAGTAATTTGAATGTGGCTGGAGTTTCTGAAATTCTACAGATGGGATCATAGACAGAATATAGTGCTGCTACCATTTTAGGTTTCCTCTTAGAGCCTCAAATTTGTGTGGCCCATGAATACATGGATTATCCTCATGAGTTATGTGATATAGGAAGGGGTGTTAGTATGGTCTTCATTTTACATATTAGCCAAAGTGTGGAGACGTTAAACCTGTTCCCATAGTTACTTATGTCAGAGAAGGACTAGAATCCAGCCTGTGACTTAGTTCTTTTCCCACTGGAACACGTCATGGCTACGCCATAGACTTAACTAAACAAACACTCTGGATAGAGCCCTCTGTCAGATGCTGGGGACTATCACAGATGTAATTAGAAGTGCAAACCCAATTCAGCCTGCAAAAATCTACAGATGGGATTTGATTTGTAAACTTCAGCTGGGTCCATTTAGAATCCCAAGAACCATTATGTCATGGGTTGTATTTTCCAAGGATGGACGATCCCACAGGTTCTTCTTCCAATGTGATATTGACATGCCTTTATTGAGAGGTTGGGCAGTTCCTTTTTCCACCTTGAACAATAGAATGTGGAGAAAAGTTCACTGTGGGACTTCTGTGGTTTGCTTACAGACCATAATATGGCTCAGGGCACATGCCTTTGCGTCTCTCAATGCCGTGTAGGAATCCTGGCCATGTTGAAGCCACCATCCTGAGGACACCATGAGGAGGGGCCACAGAAAGACAGAGATGCCCTGTTTCTTCTAGAGCCTCTTCGGCTCTTCCTAGCCCAGGCCCAGCTATGTGACGGAAGAAATCATCCAGCACTCTGGTGTCAGCTGGCCCTGACAGCAGCCTCACGAGAACCCCCAAGCCAGACCCATTCCAGCTGCTCCCAAACTCCTGACTGACAGAAACTGTGAAAGAAATTAACGCTGTTATTTTATGTGCCTAAGTTTCGGGGGGATTTGTTAGGGAGCGGTACGTTAACTAATGCACACTGGGCAGGAGGGTTGCTCTCCATGTTTTACGGAGCTGAGAGACCCGAGGTGCTGTAATTCTTTAGAAAACATAAAACTGATGAATCCAACCATTTGTACTTAATTGTACACACATTTATCTCTGGTTTGAGCGCTGTTTTCACTTCTGATATGCTTTTTGCCTGTTCCTTTAATGAGAAACCATCTTTGATAGTTCTGTAAAGACGGCTGTAAAGATCCCAATTTACTGAATGATGACACGCCCAGATACCTTCTTTAGGGTGACAAGAAAAAGAAGAGGGAGTGGAAGCCCCTTGGCATTTACTCTTCACTTGCTCCAGTTTCTGACTCTGGAAACTGGAGCTCCGGTTCCATTGGTAGGGGGTGAGCTGGGGAGGTCTGAGGGAAACGGTGAAAGCTGAATCAGAGAAGTCTGTCTCACTTTAAGGCCTAACTCATGTGAAGATAATTCAAGTGAATTTACTAGAAGTCCTCATAAAGAAGGCAATCTCAGGTGTTTCAAATTTACTCACACTCCTGCATGGTAATATGTGGAATGAGTTTGGAAAATACCATATTACGCCCATGAGCTAACCAAAAGAGCCCTTGCTTTGTTGACATACCACCACCGTCTCCTCAGCCCCCTCTTCCTCCTGAACTGAAACCTCTCTAGTCTGTATGTCACTCCTAAATCGACCATTTGGACATGTAACTTAATCTCTCTAACTCTTTTTTACTCAGCTATAACATGGGGATAACAAAAGCAGCTAGTTTTATTTGTTTAGTTTGTTCCTGGGTCAATACATAATTATCTGCCTCGTGAATTCTCTGATATTGCAACATCCCAAGGTATTATAGCTTTTGGATTCAAATAGGTGACCATGGGTTGACAGGGGTTGGCTACTCTACTAGACAGTCTTGAAAAGGCATGTGCTCCAGAGTTGTAATGCCAGAAGGAGAACTCCGAGTCTCCTGAGCGCCAGTTGCAGAAAGTGACTTGAGCATCATGAAAGCCAGCAGAGTGGCCTGTGGCCTCAAGTTTCTTCTTAACCTTAGCACTCTCCTCAACATTTGGGAGGACATTCGTTTTTGTTCCGTTTGGTGCGTAGCAGAGAATCAGGCGCATTATTTTCAGGAACTCCAGGGAGGCCTTGCCTTCCAGTGAAAGGCAGAGTGGTGTGGGGTCACTTAAGGCCAACATTTGTTTTCTTTTTTGAGGAAATTGGAGAATGCAGTCCTCGGGGAATACCAGGTGGAATAAGTTTTTTGTCATGGGAAAAGAACTAGAAGGTCAGAGAAGGAGGGGACACGCACTATTAAATATATTTTATATTGTTTAGGAAACTACAGCTCCTTTTCAGAATCCCCCTATGACAGATTTAAACTGTATTTCTCTCTATTATGCTGAAAATAATATAATTGGCAAAAAAAAAAGGTGGTGAGGCGGTCAAATGTATTTCATGGGCTGAAACACAAAAGAAATTTGCAAGAAACAACCTTATGTAACATTTGATCAAGAAACATGGGGGGCGCCTGGGTGGCTCAGTTGGTTGAGCGACTGCCTTCGGCTCAGGTCATGATCCTGGAGTCCCCGGATGGAGTCCCGCATCGGGCTCCCTGCTCGGCGGGGAGTTTGCTTCTCCCTCTGACCTTACCCCCTCTCATGTGCTCTCTCTCTCAAATAAATAAATAAAATCTTAAAAAAAAAAAAAAAGAAACATGGTTCACGGGCGCCTGGGTGGCTCAGTCGTTAAGCGGCTGTCTTCGGCTCAGGTCCTGATCCCAGAGTCCTGGGATCGAGTCCCACATTGGGCTCTCTGCTCAGCAGGAAGCTTGCTTCTTCCTCTCCCACTCCCCCTGCTTGTGTTCCGGCTCTCGCTGTCTCTGTCTCTGTCAAATAAATAAATAAAATCTTTTAAAAAAAAATCTTAAAAAAAAATAAAAGAAACATGGTTCACGGCACTTTGGAGAGGAGTGTTTCAGCCTTTTTTTTTTTTTTTTTTTTTTCTGGCCTAGGCAGTTTTTTTCCATTAATTCCCACAATCATTGACTGTGGTTTCCCACAAGCTCCAAGACTCTTTGGAACTCTTCTCCCCTTCAACTCTTTGACACTCCTGGGACGCATTCTGCTCCATCAGAACCGCATGGCAGTTCCCAGCAAGGGGCAGTGTGCTTTGGAATCTTAAGGCCTGTGTGGCACCTTGGCTCCACCCCTGACCAGCTTAGAGGTATCCACTGAGGATCACAGGAGAGGAAATATGAAAGTGCTTTATATACTTTAATATTCAAACAAATGTTAGTCATGATGTCTGCTTTGTTTCAGAATTATGTATCCTTTGTCTCAGACTGGAAGTTCCTTGAGGTAAACAGTTTGAGTTTCCCCTAGTTTACACCATAATCCTTGGCATAACATAGATGTTCAAAAGTTTTTGAGGAAGGAATGCATAAATGAATGAATGAATGAATGAATGAATAATAAACCCATTTTGGAAGCTGTCTCTCTATAATATAACCCTTCTGCCTGAATGGCAGGAGAATTCAGAAGATTATAAATTAAACTGTGAGCCTCTTTTGGGATAATCATTGCTTAGAAGATTCTTTGAAAATCAGCACATATGATGCCCTGTAGTCAGCTCTGTGGTCCAGGCCCCTTGGGATATATTTATGACTGAGCACCATTTCTGGTGATACATTGCCCTGGGCTTTGCTGATGTGCAAATGCAGATTTTTAAAAGTTTATGGAGTAATTTTGTATGAACTGGGATGCCATGCAAATATTCGGCATACTTTGGAATATGTTCATCTCCTTTTCAGTGCTTCCCTGTGAAGGATGGCCTGGGAAATTCAGTCTTACATTTCATAGCAGTGGTTCTTGAAATGTGGGCCCTGGACCCACGACATCAGCTTCTCCTGGAAACTTGTTAGAAATATCGGTTCTCAGGATCCACCTCAGATCTACTATATCAGAAATCCTGGGGTTGGGGACTGGGAATCTGCACTTTAACATTCTAATGCACTCTATTGAGATGAGAATATTGAGATTAAGAAGAAAAAACAATAGAGAAGAAAAATAGCAATCATTCTTTAGCTTTTGTGTTAGGTTTTAAAGTGTTTTATTTATTTTCTAAATGGAAGTCAATTTTTTTTTAAGATTTTATTTATTTATTTGAGAGAGAGAGAGAAAGCAGGAGCAGGAGGGAAGGGTAGAGGGAGAAGCAGACTCCCGGCTGAGTAGGGAGACTGATGCAGGGCTCGATCCCAGGACCCTGGGATCATGACCTGAGCCGAAGGCAGATGCTTAACTGACTGAGCCACCCAGGCACCCTATTTTTTTTTTTTTAAGACAGAAAGAGAGCACATGGGAGCGGGAGATGAGGAGGGGCAGAAGGGAAAAGAGAGAGAATCTCAGGCAGACTCCATGTTCAATGCAGAGCCCGACATGGGACTCGATCTCTGGACCCTGAAATCAAGACCTGAACCAAAATCAAGAGTTGGATGCTTAACTGACTGAGTCACCCAGGTGCCCCAGGTTTTAGAGTGTTTTTAATTATTGCCAAATGATCCTGAAAGGAGCCCTTCTTTCCAGAAGAAACTGAGTCACAGACATGGTAAATAACGGACTATAACGTAGGTCAGGCTGAGAGAGCAGTGTCCTTTATGTCGGGTTCTGCTGGGGACTGGCTCTTCCATTCTGTAAACTCGTTAGTGCTCACCTGCAAGATGTACTATGTCGCCTCTCTTACGTAGCATGCTGGAAGTGTAGAGAAACTAACTGGAACAGGTCACTCTAATGGTGGGAATTTGAGATCCTGTGGAGGGTTGCTTGAGGAGGCTGATTTGACTTGTTAGCGTTCTTCCCATCACACCAGGGACAGAGTCATCAGATTCTGAAGGGTTGACGTGATCTTGTCCTCAGTGACGTCAGTCCTTTCGAGCGTGATTAAATCTGTGTTTTTTCCCTGGTAGTGGGAATTGAGCTGGCCCCAAGATTCTGAGACTTAGAAAATCTCAATCAGAAACTTGAGAGTTCTATGAATCTATTTTACACTGAGCAAAAAGCTGTGGTGAGCGCATACTCTATTCACAGCTAGGCCATCAAGGGGATAAAAGGCAGAAGTGATAGAAATGAGGGACTTAATGACCATTTCTGCTACCAATGTGGCAAACAGAACTGTTACTTGATAAGAAATTGTGTGCATCAGTGCCAAATAAAGTATCATGCTCTCATTGCGAAAACGGGAGCATTTACTTTGTTCTTTTTCCATGCTTGAGTTCATACTGCCCCAGTCAAAAAATAACAGCCTCGCAATGTTGTTTGGCTGCTTTAAACGATAATTGCTCTAGTCTGTTTTCCCTCTAATTGTTTTATTGCCTGCCTCTTCTCTCTCTTACTCGTAATATGCCATTGTTTGTGTTTTGAAAGGATATTAAATACTAAAACCCTAAAGTAATACGCTTGATTTTTCTGTGGAAACTGCCAATACAAATGAAGCCCGGGAGCCTCGTCCCACCTGCAGTCTGACTGCATTATTTATTATACTTGGAGGCAACAACTTCAGTCCTCCTCCTGCCTTCTGTTGACCTTCCTCCAACAGCCTGCAAGCAACCCATATTTTTACATTTATCCTTACACCTCTACACTCTCATTGACAAGAAAACCTGAAATTTGCTCGCCTGGAAAGCTTTCTCTAAATAGGGAGAAGACTGAGGAGGTTTTTATATTTGACTGTTTTTCTAATAGAAAATAACCTTCTTAAAGTTAGATGTCATGTTTTGTACATTTCCAGATCTTGCATACCCTACCATGTTGGGTGTTCAGAAAGGGCGAGATATTATTTCTTAAATTAAGTTCCTCATGACAGTAGTCACCCAGAAAGGAAAGTGGAAGCAGCTAGAAAGAACCAACGCAGAGTAATGTCACCTCATCTTTCTTCTCTCAACCTGGTTGACTTTGGTTCACGTAAACACACATACATGCACATTATACATAACAGCTGCAAGACCAGGGCATGATACATGCATGTATTTGGTACATAACTTGTACTGCATTTCACTCTCCTTTGTGAGTGTGTGTGTGTGTACAAACATGTGGACTATGTCCTATCAGCAGAGCCCACTTTCACCTTCCACATGGACAGCACAAATACCTCACTACCAAGGAGCACATCTGGCTCTATTGGAGATCTCAAAGTCAGTGCAATCTGGGGGAGTCCTAGGGCTACATCACAACATTCCTATGTCACTGGGAGAATTGTTCTAGGGCTTCATGAGAAGATAGAAACAGATGTGGGCAGTCATAGGAATGTAGTCTCAGTTGAAGATCAAGAGATAGCAGATTGATAGAGCAGACCCAGAGGAAGGGAAGAGATGGTTGGGAAAATGGAACAATGAACATGAGAGTGAAGATCCAAGGCAGAGAGTCTGTGAGTGCCTCCAGGCTGGAGATCTCATAGCCTGGTCCCTGACCCCAAAATGGTATTAGTGAGCTGTAGGGTTGACTTCATTTCATCTGAATGGTCTTGAAATTATTGTCCATTGAAAGGGCGGGGGAGAAAGCTTGACAAGTGAAAGGAATCAAAGACAATAAAGGAACTGTATGGCCCTGGGGAACCAGTGGACTCAAAAGTCCCTCTGGAAGACAGGGTTGCATGTTTCAAAATCTTCAATTTCTCATCCTTGTTCCCTTCCCTAATCTTGCTGAGAGGCGAATAACAGTTTGGTAGGAGGTAAGGATGGAAGAGTAGTTTAGGCACTGAGTTTTACATAGAAAGTAGAGAGTTATGACTGATGTTGTATAGTACAGATTCTAACGAGATAGAACGGGCCAACAAGGAAAGAAAAACAGAAGAAAGCTTTATCTTTCCAACTGACAATTGTTTACCATTCTGTATTAGCACCTAGGCAGCAGGTTTCTGCATAAGCAAGGAATACAACTGTCTCTGGGAAGTTTCTAGGAGTGCAGTTAGTCCTCTTTGCCCAAGTATATTAGCCCCTTGAATCTGTCACAACATCTGAAATTTCACCATTCAAACCACCTTCCTTAGGGTTAAAGCACTATGCCTCAAGTATTGCTTTCCTTGTCTGTTTTGTTTTCTTTTGTTTTTTGTTTTTAATTTCATGACCAGCTTGAAGGAAAGCACAAGTCTGAAACCACCCCTTGTGTGTGCATACATCCCAGGTTCACAGTCTCAGCTGATCTCCTCTCAAGGTGGGGAGGGGGAGTCTTAAGGGACCCTGTCTCTAGGCCATGGATGACAGATGATGGTGGCTGGAGCCAGCTAGCTGGCAGTCACAGAAAGAGGGACGGAGGCACAGGTGGGAATATATAGGATGTAACTGTCATGTTCTCATGAACTAAATGGCTCTTTTACTAGAACTGGACAGAATCACTTCCCCATCAGCAGCCCAGACAACACTGAAAGAGGGCGCTACAGCATCATGGTGGAAATTAATCTCTGGCAGTTCAGACTTCTATTTCAAGATTTATGGCTTATATTGAAAGTTTACTTTTTCTTAGACTCATGTTTTTGTCATACCTTCTTGAATCCAATTTTAATTTTTGTTTCTGGACTTTTCCTTTCTGGGATTTCTCTTTATTTTTATTTTATTTTATTTTATTTTTAAATACAGTGACTTCCAGTTTACCTCATGCACTACAAATTTTGTAACCTTAATTTTTATTCTTGCTTATGGTTCTCTAATGAAGTTGTTAAATAAGATTGTAGTGGTAACACATTAAAATCCTCTTTGCAACTCAATGTATTTCCATTTCAGAATTTTTATCCCCCCAGTGCTTCAGGCTACCTTTGGTATTCAGGATTCTGCTCACATCTGAGCTAATTTGGATTCATTTGATCGTTCAGTTACTATGAGCTTTGTGATATGTAACAGCCTAATTCCTCCATCCCATAAAGTGAGAGCCACTGAAGCCTTGAGGAAGTGTTATCCACATGGTTGAAACTGCCTAGGGAGTTTAAGTGCCACAAAACTCCCACCTAAAAGGGAACAATCAAGTCAGATTGCTCCATTAACTTGACCTGTTGGTTTAATCAATGTCACGGAATATTTGTGGATTTAGCCTCAGAGTTGGTAGGCATTGGAGATTTCAGCCCTGCCTGTGACTGGCTGGGATTTATTTATACCCTCCCTACTCATGCCTTCTGTTATAACAGGGGTAACATTTCCCCTTTGTTTTAAATATAAAATTTTGAGGAGTCATAGAATTATAAAAGAACTTGATTCTCAGACTTAAGATTAATGGTACGTATCATCTGTGACTGGTAAATATAATTCTTGATGTTATCTTTTTAAAATATTCAATTTCAGGAAGCTTTTTTTTTTTTTTTTTAAAGAATCTATTTATTTGACAGAGAGAGAGAGACAGAGACCGAGCAGGGAGGAGAGGGAGCTGCAGGCTCCCCATTGAGCGGGGAGCCCAATGACTTAGGGCTCTATCCCAAGATGCTGGGATCATGCCCTGAGCCATGACCCAAGCCAAAGGCAGACGCTTAACCGACTGAGCCTCCCAGGCACCCAGGAACTTGTTGACAGAGAAACCTATTCTGTTTCTTCCATTTGCTCTTTTGCCAGGGCACCTTGTTACACAACCCCAGAGGACGCCCTCCAGTGGACGATGATAATGCCCCTGCCATTGGGCAGCCCACTGCTCTGCTCTCAAGTTGCTTAGAATTTTTTCTCTTTGATAATTTCCCCCCCCCATTATTACTAGAGATGATATGACTGCCTTGGAAAATAATTCTATGGTCAGAGCATTCTTTTATTTTGGAAAAAAAATCATGTAACATAGTTGTTTTTTCCCCGAGTTGGTTGTCCTGGTCCATTTTTACCTCTTCCTTCATAATTGTATTTATTGTAATTTAGCCATATATTCTATATTACCATAGAGCTTTTAATTCTATTTTTATTTTTATTAGAAACAATAAGCACCGATTGTCCTCTTTTCCCCACTTTTTTCCTGTTGATCAATAAAGATACATTACTAGGGTTTTTTGTTTTTTTTTTGTTTTTAAAGATTTTATTTATTTATTTGAGAGAGAGTGAGCAAGAGAGCACAAGCAGGGGAAGCAGCAGAGGAATAGGGAGAAGCAGAATCTTTCTGAGCAGGGAGCCCAACGTGGGGTTCAAACTCAGGACCCCGAGATCATGACCTGAGCTGAAAGCAGTTGCTTAACTGACTGAGTTACCGAGGCACCCCCAGGTTACTAGTGTTAATGGTATTATTTTCCCTACAACCAGAAAGCCAGACTGGTATAATTATTCTTTTGGTCACCTTCTCGTGGATAATGTGCACAAGTCCCCATGCCCTACACATTTGATCTTTCTGCTTCTTCATTACATTACATGGGGGTTGCACCTTCATGCTATGGGCAATTTTGATGGTATGCACAAAGTTAATTCATTGGATGGAGCTCTTTGAGGCCTCTTTAGTCATGGTTTCTTCTGTAGGTCTGTCTGTGGATAAGAGCTAGAATGGAGAAAACACAGACAAATTTAAATAAAGAGGACTCTATCCATTGCTTTTCCACCTCCGCTAAGCCCTCTTAGCCTGATACAATGAAGAGCTCACTTACATGGTTTGAAAAAAGAGGCAAAAGGAAGGATAAAACATATCCCAGTTAGTTATAGTAAACATCAGTTAGCTCCCCAAACCTAAATGCATGATGAGAGGAAAAGAACACGGTTCAAGATGAGTTAGTTCCCTCTTAAAAATATATGGTTATAAAACATATTGGTTCCAAGAGCATAGTTCTTAAGATCTATGTGATTCTAGATCAAGTAACTTTATGGGGTTTTCTCACCTTAAATTATTGGGTAATATTAATCAGAAGAGGAAATTCGGAGGAGGGCAAATCATTAGACCTGGTCAGTGGAAATAGAATATGTTATTCTATTCAGTGAACTCAGGGGAACATGTACATTTTATTTTATTTTATTTTATTTGAAAGATTTTATTTATTTATTCATGAGAGGCAGAGAGAGAGAGAGAGGCAGGCAGATGCAGAGGGAGAAGCAGGCTCACCACGGAGCAGGGAACATGATGCGGGACTGATATTTGACATCAGCCTTCATTTAAGCTCTGGACACACCTCTAATCAAAAAATTAATCATTGCATATAATAGCAACATGGTCAGTCTCATGGGTATATAGGCTCCGGAAATAAGCTAGGGCATTTTGGCTGGGAATTCTGATGACCTTGGTACCTGGAGGGTGTATCTAGAGGACAAAGGCTCATGCCCTCTTCTGAAATGGTACAGAGAAACATGACCAGAGGATGGCCAGAATGGGAGCTCTCTAAAGTACAAGGGGGCTTGGGTGTATGGTTGGTACCATTTGGTTTGTGAGACCCCAGGCACAGAAGGCTCAAGAGACAAGATCAAGCCTCCCTCAACTGTGCTTTTACCATTTCTGGTTGCTTTGGTTATGAGACCACATGTTACATGAAGCACATTAGACCATGTAAAATCAGATGCAAATAAGGTTAATAGTAATCAGGGGCAGAACAATTCATGGTCAACCAATGCCATTCTAGGGAATGACTTGGAGAGTCATTTGGAAGGGTTATGAACCATACATAAAGGTGACATTATCAGGAGTTGAGCTCTCTAGAACTTCTGGGTGCTACAGACAATGTGTTTCCCCTGGCTTGGACAGAGCTATAGAAGTAAGCTAGGTGGTGATGTATCCATATTGTACTACTTGTATTGCCTGATTCTGTGAGTCTTTACATTATGCTCCTAAGATGTTTTTCATATTTGTTTCATCCTTCACATTCTGCCAACTACCACTCTATTTCAAGCTCTTATTAACCATTTTTCAAGGCCAAGCCTAGAACGATTGGTTTTCTCAGGTGAACTTCTGATCCCTTATACCACAAATTATCAGGACAATCCACCTGGCCTTTAGCAATTACTGTTTTATAATATTTTTGGCTATTTTCCTTGCTTATTCATCACTTTTTTCCCCTTAAAACCTGGCTGAGAGGGGAGAAGTCACTTGTCCTAACTTCCTTGGGGGCTGCAAAATAGGTTGCAAGATATTGTAGGTCAGAGTTTGAGGGAAGAGAAATTTGAAGAAGAGAAATCATAACATTAACAATCTTGCTTCCATATCCAACATGGTTTGGGAAGTCTATCTAGAATCCTCCGGACTCAAAAATAGAAGAAACCAAAAATGCCAGACACTAAGCAAGGGGAACTCTTTCAGAGTGGGCTGCTTAGAATCCATAGGGATTCTAAGAATCCATAGGGATGCAAGCATCCCTATGGATTCTTAGGGATTCATTCAGAGTGGGCTGCTTAGAATCCATAGGGATTCATAGAATCCATAGGGATGCAAGCAGTTAATTTTTACTGAAAGTGCATTTCCCATGGACATATTAGGAAGCTATTTCTCTGCAAAGATAGACAGCATTATCATTATTCAGCCACTGCTCAAAAAATACCCTGCTCAGAACCAGTTCTTATTCAATGGTGTATAGGATACACTGTGGGAAACACAAGAGACATAATTCTCTACTAGATGTTTCTAAAGTAGTGTGCTGTTAAGTGTGTGTGTGTATCACTGGGGGCTGGGGGTGATCAGGACAGAGAAGTGTAGGAAGACACATTCTCACTTTTTACCAAAAACCTGAGGAGGCCTCCCCTTTATGGGTGTACACCATAGTCTGAAAGGCTGAATACAATGTAGTCTGTGACATCAAGTGAGGATTCTGAGCCAGAGACCACAGGCATCATTTCATGGAGGAACTTGATGTTAATTAAAGATGACAAAGTACTAAAAGCCTGAGGGACTAGCCCCTTTGCTGGCTACGAGAGGAGTAGGACAATTTGCGGAGGTGTGAAGACATCATAAATAACTGCCTGTCTGCTACCCAGCTGAGTTAATTTGCATTTAAAACTCAGAGAGGTGGTCAAAACTGCCTCTGGGGAAACTGAGTGTTGGTACTGAAACTTGTAGTGTCTTCTGTACTTTGGAAAGTAGGACAACCTTAGGCCTAAAGATCAGTGAAGAAAACAGGTCTTGTTACTACTTACAGAGAGAAGAGAGCGAACTTGCGGTGCTTTCTGCTTAGTAGCCTACAATGTACCCATGAGGAAAAGTTTCCAGCTCCTACTGTTTCTCCCCAAACTCCAACCTCTCTCCCTTGCCTTCTAGTCTGGTGTGGAACGGGAGGTGACCTGGTAGGAGATGGAGGGAGGGAGCCAGTTGTTTGGAAGGATAAGAGGCATGTGTTCCTTCAGAGAGAACCAGCTTGGTTCCCACATGAACTCAGAGATCCATCCCTCCCTTCCTTCTTTCCCCTTCTCTTGTATGGTTCATGTTCGTGAATCTGGTTGAGCCGTCCTCTCAACATGAGCTCTGATGGGTTGTGCTGCTCCTAACTTCTAAGATGGAGCTCCGCTAGGCACTTGTCCACGCTGTTGGCTGGTGCTGTACGATCCTGCCTTGATTTGGCTACTTATCTCCCATCTAATATTTGCCATATAAACACGGCCGGCTGGAAGCTTGCCACTCTACCTCTGACTCCTGACCCCAGCCGCTGCCAGTTTTCCCCGCTGTCCCTCACCTGCCCTGCTGACTTTCCGTGAAAGAAATATTCACTTCCAGAACAAGGACTGAGATTTCATTTTGTCTTGTGTTGCACTTCCGTGGTCCCAACGCCATTGCCAGTGACCAAGTGACCTATTATGTCCGGAGCCTGAGTCATCCAAGGTATGACATTTATAGGAAAGTCATACTATTTCCTCTATGTTTAGGATCTGCCTGGCTTACCATTCCAGGCCCACCTAATGTACTGAAGCATTGATATTCGCCCCTACCATGGCCTCTGTCCTTATAATTCTAGCTGTGCTCTCCTCCGGGCCTTGGTAGATACTAGCTCTTTAATAAGATCATTCTGACTGTTATTTTAGCTTCCTGGGCCATCTACTTCCATTATGACTTTTGTCAGTTAGCCCTCCCATGCTGTGTTCGCTGTCTGCTGTATAGTTAGAAATTCCTCGTGTTTTTGTGCTTCTCCAACTTCTGGCTTGGGGCCTGGCCTTTCTGAATCACTGTTTTGTGGTATGGCTCGCATGCTTGCACCTCCTTTACACACTTACTCCTTTAAATTCATGCTGATTCCTTGAACTCCAGTCTTGGCTTCATTTTCTGTTCTTAAATTTAAAACACCTCTTTCCATATAGTGATTTATCTCCTGGCTGTGATCACATCTAGATTCTTGAAACTACTTTGGTTTTATCCTTGCTACCCAGGGCTATTATACTATGTCCCTGGCACAGACAATAGTAATTCTGATTATCTGTAAATAAAGAATGAGAAATGGCTACAAAAAGGACAAAAGAAACTCACAAAGCATCCCTCTACTAGAAGCAGCACCAAGCCTCAGGGAACCAGGGAAGTGATTAGGTACCACCTTTTTCTTATCGTGGCTACACTATCTTTCCACATCTCTCTGTATGTCTGCAACATTCTTGTTTTTTTCTGGACTAGCTTCTTCTAAAGCCTGTTATTTTTGCCCTTCATAACTTTGGTCTGTCATAGATTGGCATATGGATTGGTTCCCACTAGCGATCTAATCAGAGATGGCCAAGGAAGGGGTCTTGGAGCAAAACACAGCCACCGGAGCCCATTACTTCGGCAGAGGTCATGAGTAGTGGTAACTTCCAAAGAAAAAGGCAGGGATTGAGCATGTTCCCAAAACATGTCTAACGCAATTAACTCTAAGAATTTGACTAAAAATTGGTCAATTCAATGGCCATGCATGGATGGGTCAATACTACTAAAAAAAGTGAACTAAGCACAGCAAGTGGCAGAAGTGGTGTTAAATCCTCAGAGACAAGTGATTGGATCTAATCAGGTGTGAGAAGTTGGCAAAGAAATATATGCTAACGGGAGGTAAGAAATTAATGAAATTTAAAGAGAGTGGAAAATGTGGATAAACTTGATTCGATGACTCAATTAATACTAAAAATATCCTGCAGGAATATATAAGGGCAAGGAAGGCATACAAGTTTATTTGGAAAAATATTTCCAACTCCTGAAAAGTATGCCCAGGGTTTGTTCTCTTCTATTAAAATATCATTAAAAAGCTAATTAGAGAATTATAATTATCATTGATTAAGTCCCCTTTATTGAAAGAGCAGAAAAGCATATCAGATATGATTATGTAGAGAAGATTAATAGAGCCAGCTATGGGCAGGCAGATCTGGAGAAGGGCCGCGTGTACTAAGGCATTGATTCTCCTAGCCTCCTGTGTCCTCCAAGGACAGGATCTCAACTATATATGCGGGAGTGAGTCATTATATTTCCTGAATCCTTATCTCTGAGGAGCTGGGAGCTTGTCTTGGATGCTGTCAGTGGCAGAGTGTGGGCAGCCCGGCACAGGGCAAGGGAGGGATGCCATACAAGATACGAGTCTGTCAGCTGACAGGCCAGCTAAGGAAGGTAGGAACACAGGGGAGTCCAAGTATTCACACAGGAAGTAGCGAGTTTAGTGGGTAAGAGTGTAGACAGCAGACTGGGGTTTGAGTCCTGGCCCCACACTGCCTCATCTCCCAAATCTTCTGTTTCCTCAGCCACAAAATGTGGAATAGCTATCCCTACTTCATGGGATAGTTGTAGAGTTGTTGATAGGATACATATAAAATACAGAGCACTGTGACTGACACAACAGGTTTACAATATATGGTCATTATTTTTACTCAAAATGAATAAAAGAAACAGGGAGAAAAATGAAATCGAGGGTAGAACATGGCATACTGTATGGATAGGAAAGTGATTCGCTCTCTTGCTGGTATAAATTGATAAAACTTGGTAGGTATACCCTTCTTTATATAAAATGAGTCAAAGAACTGCCAGTATTTGGAGCTAGTTCACTGCAACAAAAAGAGAACTTTTGGGGAGACCTCAACATTTTTGCTGTTGGCAAAAAAATGCTGCAGTTTTTCTCTGTGTCTATCAAGTGAGCTTAGTCCTTGTCTAATGGGTCTCAGAGACCCCTCTGAACTCTCTCTTTGCCTTTCAATGTGCAGGATCACTGATTTCACCTCTTCTCCCTCAATCTTTCTAAGAGTCACTTAGCTTCTTTAGAATCACAGCTCAAGGGTAAATTTTAAGCATCTCAATAAATAGATTCCATTGCAATTTTCCCTAGACTGGCCTCTTTCCCCTCATACTTTTCCCTCTACCATGAATTGAAATGTTAGTGAAAAGACTTTCTTCTTAAATTATATCTTACCTATTACACTCAAGTTTCTTACTGAGTTTCTTACTATATTGCTCTTGGCATCAGATTCCTGTTTTTTTTTTTTTTTTTTTTTTTTAAGAATCAAATATGCCTGAGCTTTTGGAAGTATTTGTATTTCAATGAGATTATAAGAAGTCATTGGAATGTAAGTGGAGATATCATGACAGTTTACCTCCCTGTGAATATAATTAAGCATGTATTGCCTAAAAATGGTATTATCCTACATTACTATAATACCATGATCACAATCAAGGAATTTAACCTTGATAAATCATAGTTACTAATATAAAGTTTATATTCAAATTCTTAATTTTCCCTAAAATATTCTTTATAGTTTTTTTTTGTTTGTTTTTTGTTTCTTTTTTTAGCTCTATATACTGATGCAATCAAATATCTCTCATTGCCTTTGGTTGTCATAGCATGAGTACTTTAAAAAACTCACTGGGTAGTTCTGATAACCCCTTCTCCTCCCTTACTGTTGAAAGCCAGGGACATAGAAACCTATTCTTCCCACCTACAAGTGCAGCCCTTAGAATTTTATTGTATAAATTCTTTAACTACATAATAAGATATATCATACACTAAGTTTGGAATGCTTCCAAAGGGATTAGGTTATTATGGGAACTTCAAGGCCCAACTCCTTTGAGAAGAAGATTTCCAAATCAGTAGATCCCAAAGAGGCATTCAAAACTGGGTTAGGTTGGAAAGGGTAAGGAGAGTTCTGACATCAGAGGAACTGATCCTCTCTTGAAAGTTATTTGTTTTCCTTGGGAGTCAAAATTATTTAGGATTTAGCATCTGCCCCAGGTTATGTAATTGCCAAATAGATCTCTAAGGATAAATTGATATTTTCAGTCAAAGATGATAGCCTGACCAGTGAAAAGAACCACAACTCACTAAGATTATCAGCAAAGTTGTAATTATAAAAAGATAAATGCTAATATATAATATTAAAAATCATTATTAATAATTGCTATAGTACCCCTGTTTCCCTCATTTAGTCTTTCAAAGAATGTTACTATTGTTTCCCATCTCCTCATCACTATAGGTTATAACAGAAATCTTTTTCTCATGCCTGTTTTAAGGGCTATGAAAGAAACTCTGAACAGTCCAATATTGCTTTAGGGTTTACAAAGTATTCAAAATCATTGCACATGAGATCAACACTGGGCAAGAGAAAAGTAACATGAAGGTATTATTCACATATTTCATCAATTAAGAATTAGTTGACTGACAAATTGTTTCTAAAGTGTTGCCCTTTTCAGAATAGCTCCAAGAGCTGTCACTTTCTCTACAGTATCCTCTGATATAAAATGCTAATGTTATGTAGAAAGCAGAAGCATCACTGCCTTCTGCTTTTTTATCTTCACATGGCCCTCCCTCTAGGATTAATAATTTTTTTCTTTACAGGTTTTATCTCAGTTGCTTTCACTTCCAGGGCAGACTCCCTAGAATGAATAGAAGAATAGGGCACTGCTGAATGATTTAGTTTGGTACTGACAGTGAGCTTTGAGCTTTTGGATAGTTAGAGTGAGATTTTCCCAAAATTGACAACACTGACCCTGTTCCTGTCCTTCCACCTACAGCATACAGAGACTAGGGAAGAAACCAAAACGAAGACATACCACCACCCTTCTGCTCTGAGTTTAGGCTGTGTCACCTCAACTCTAGAACACATCAAAAAATGATGACTCTATGGCTCAATCTTACAAGATGAAATTGTAATTTCCTGGTGTGATAGTGTTCACTCTCTTCTTTTCATTTTCTATATTCTCTTTGCCCCTCCTCCTTCAGTAGTGCCAAGAAATTTCAGATACTTTTTCTGGGCAGTACACAGTGGTGAAAAGGTATACAAAGCCCACAGGACAAGTTTTCCTGGGAGTAGGGGTGCTATAGGTTTTGCTTGAAGATTTGGGGAAATAAGTTAAGAAATTCAATTAGTGATATTATTAAAAGTATTATGTAACATGACAACAAATAAATATATGTTAATACAATGCAAATCAATTAAATGTTACATGATTTTTAAAGATAAGAAAAAGATTGCATAGACTTCTTTTGCTTATAGAAAAACTATCCTTTGCTATTGGGGTTCCGCGTTAGCAAAAACTTACAAAATGAAGCCATATGAGCTCTAAGGCCCAAATCTAGACAAAAGCCAACTGTGAAATTGCCAAGGAATTGTTTTGGTTAACATGGCTAGGTTTTAGGCATCCCTAGTAAAGCTTCTTCCAATTTCCCATGTCACAGTTTGGGTTCTTTAGTAAGCAAATTCTGAGGTGGCCTGGCTTTATCTTACCATATTTCTAACTCCAGCCAAATTTTTTCATTTCATGTCCCCAGAGCCAGGGAGCCGAATGAAAGCACACAGCACACAGTGCTGCAAGTCCCCAGGCTGCAGCTGACATGGGTTTTCAGGGAAGGGCTGTGAATGGGAAGAAATGATTGACAGCTTCAGTCCAGCTAGCCTTCTGAAACCAGCACAGAGCTTTCCAAAGGAACTGCTCTGAACAAAGAAATATTCATTTGGATATCACAATTCTAACATGCTTGGTCAAATTCAGTTTTACAACTTACATTTCCTCACATCTCTCTGGAATAGCAGTGAAATTAGAGTGATAGCAAAAAGAATCTCCTTTCCAGTTTGAACCCCCCAAGTAGCTTTGCAGTAGCTCAGCACTGGTAAGGTCATGCCTCAGTTAGGCTATAATAACTTTCCTTTTTTGTATATTTGGAAGACAGAGAGTTGTGCCTCATTATACATCGCAGGTTTGAAATGTTCTTTCCCATCACGAATAGCCAAATAGCATCCAAAGAGACTCATAAGTCAACATAAACTATTCAGCCTAATGTTGTAGATTCTAGAATATCATTACAGAGTAAAATGTTTCCTTCTCCTCACCATTATAGAACAATCAAAATGAGAAAGTGTGAGATGCACCTGAATGCATAAATGAGTCATGTTTAGCTTAATGTGAGTCTCTGCCCTAGGCTAGCCCCTTCTTAGCTGTTTGTGTTGGGCGTTCAGCTCGCTGTGAGTTAAGCCATCTACTTTTTGGAATCAGGAACAGGGCACCTTTGTGTATCATGTTTCTTTTGATCCTGGACTGAG
The DNA here is from genome assembly GCF_002201575.2 of Neomonachus schauinslandi. Taxonomy (NCBI): domain Eukaryota; kingdom Metazoa; phylum Chordata; class Mammalia; order Carnivora; family Phocidae; genus Neomonachus; species Neomonachus schauinslandi. The sequence continues at coordinate 45,728,203 of NC_058409.1, read as the reverse complement.
ACTGCCAGTCTCTATGTTTTTACAACTCTCTGGGCAAAACTCCCATGTGTCCTTGAATAATGCTGGTACAGAGTAACACCACATTGCTGGCTCTGAGTTTTCAGCTCATCACTTACTCTCTCCACCAGAATGAGGCCTGCTTGCCAGTTTCTTTACTTTCAGTCTGTATCCCAGTGGTTGGGCTCAGTTTCTGTTCTTCACTACCTTATTTTCAGACAAATTCCCTTGGACTGCCTGACTCTGCTATCATGCCCCCTTATTCTCATTGCCTGCCATAGAGGGCTCCATGACCCGCTCCTCCCACTTTGGATTGCCTCATTTGATTTTCTAGTTTCCTAGAACAGAATTTGAATTGTCTCATTCTTTTGCTTGCTGTTCCCTATTTCTTAACCACTGTGGAGGTCAGGATTCCGTCTACTCCTGCTCCCCACCCCACATGTTTTGACTGGTCTCCCTTTCGCTTTTCGGTTGCCGTAAGGAACCAGTGATGCCATTTTATGATTGCTTTACTATGGAAGCTAATGCTCTCATTAAATGAAAAGTTAACTTACTCCTTAAGATACTCAACAGTAAATAGCATTTAGAGTATGATTGCTTTGGGGCATGATCACAATGTAAAACTACATTGTGTTTCTTTGTCTCAGGTCTTGATTTACATGAAGACCCTGGTGAAAAGACCAAAAAACATTCTCCCAGTCTCTCATTCTAGTGGCAATGAAGATTGAATTTGGCTCAGGAAACTTCCAGTCTTAGATGGTTAAGAATCCAGATTCAAAGTAAGATAACTAGACAACTATTCTCTGAGACTCCTGCATATGTTGGATTTTTAAGTATCTTCCTTTTCCTTCTCTCTGCACTGAGGAAGAGACAGGGGGAAAAAAACCCCCACTATCAGAACAGTCTTTATATCCATGAATGGGCTAATATGTTCACTGGAAAAAATGTGGAAATGACATCCTCATAATAATAGAAATAAAAACAATTTCCAATATTAAGATATCCGTTAATCTCATTCCTGCTCCCACCACTGGTACCATTTAATAAAGCTCTGTAGGTGCTTTAAACTCATTCCCTCATCAATCCCAGCAAGGGAAGGATTATTATCCTCATTATACATGAGAAAGAAGTCAAGTCTCAGAGAGATCAAATAATGTGTCTAAGATCACACAGCTAGAAGGTGACTGAACCAAAAATTGAATCTAGGTCTGTTTGATTTTTTAAAAATCTATATTTTAGCCACTACACCAAGATGACTCTCATTAGCTATCAGCTGGTTCAAAGATTTCATTTGCCAAGCTTCACGTACACAAGTAAAAGTGAATGGAACAAGTTTTCTGGTTAATGGGAAAACTGATTTCAACCTAGGTCCTGATTTCCCTTTTATTTTTTCTTTTCTGCTTGTGCAGGTGTTAGCAATGTCTCCACATATCATGAGCCAAACTGGACAGTGAGCACCTTCAGTGGACGGCATGTGTCCCTCAGGTCAGCTGTGACTGCTGCAGTTGTTCTCTGTGGCTAAGTAGCTCTGAGAATTATGAGCTGCCATGGTGAACTGGCAGAGCCATTCCAATCTGACCGGAATCTGTTCACCTTTTGCTTTTAGACCTACCTGCTCCTTGTCTTTGTGTGACTTTAGAGTGTCCAATTCAAAAGAAATTTTAGACTTTGCTTATACTTTGCAGATGACAATGGCAATTGCTGACTCACTGTATTGACTCCCTGGTCCACCCCCAGGGTGAAGGCAAAGGTGTGGAAAATGACACAGGCAGTAGGCTTCAATTGTCCCAAGCCTCCCCATGTGGAAAATGACATTCACCTTTTCTTATCTCAGGTTCCTGATTTCTGAGGTTGATTTCCAAGAAGCAAGTAGATGAGAAAACCAAGTTCAGACAGTGTAGATAGAAAATATGTTGTTTATTACCTAAAACCAATGTGATCAGTAGAAGAAACAAGAGAGAGTCCCTATCTTTCTCTGTTTGAATATACAGGCTCAAATGAACACTTTTACGTAATATATTCTTCTCCTTCGTTGCATCCTTCTTTTTCTACATTGTAAATTCCTTTCCAAACCCTTCCCCAGAGCTTCCTCCAGGAGACCTCATTAGGAATTAACTCTTTGCTTCATTTCATGTAATTTTCCTGTTTTGAATCTGTGGTCCTAAGTTGTGGGTTCAATTTCAGGGGCAAATGTGAGCGGGACAATTGTGGTGCTTTTTCATCTGAGTTCTTAAATTGTTTGGTCTGAGTTCTACTATCTAATTAGCTCTTTTCAGTCTTTGGTTAACACAATGCAAACCATTCCACTACCCTGTCTTTTTTCTATTCTTGTTTGCCTCTATTTCTTCTCAAGATCTAGTGTGCATGCTCTCTGCTGAATTTACAAATTTAATTCCTTTTCTTTCCACTAGCTCACTTTGATTTCTTTCTCTTCATTTTATGTCAGATTCTCCCTTGGATCAATATGTTCCACTCAAGAGGAACCAGTTTCAAAGCTCAGTTTCTTAGTTCAGGAAAAAAAAAACAACCACCTTAATTATCATTGACAAACCCTTTCCTCTATGTGACACCTGTTATATAACTAGAGAAGATTCAGCCCATGCATTTAGATTGATCAAAATGAATGGCTTCACTAGGTCACCTCTTCTTGTTTCCAGAGATCAAAAAAAATACCAAAATGTTTTTGGGTGGCTAGGTGGAGACAAGACCCCAGAGAATAAAATCTCTGCTTAATGATGGGGACATTGTTTTAGTATTGTGTGAGCTATGGTAATTTAGAAACTGACCAGTGAAAACTGAGGTGTGGCTGGATGAATAAGAACTAAATCTGAATTCCAAAATAGGTGTTTAGAAAGGACACTCTTGATAATTTAACTTCCAAGAAACAAAATTAGGGAAAAAATTATATGTGACATGTGATGGATTTCAGAGGCCTATTTAGAACCATAGAATCAAGGAGCACTGGAGCTGAAGAACTGCTTAGAAAGCACCTATTTCAGTAGCTCATTTTACTGATTAGAAAACTGAAATTTAGAGACGAGAAATGAGTTTTCCAAAATTACCTAACTACTTAGTGTCAGAGCTCAGGCTGGTGTTTCCTGGGTAAAATATTCATGGTAGGTATATCTTACCAAGGACTAGATCATAATTATGCTTCCATTTGAAGCTGCCCTGAGATGTTTACTTCAATTCAGTTTAATCAAGTCCATTTAAGTTCTGCCCTCATGGCTTTCAAGGATTTTGGAAACCCTCAAAGGAATTGAGGTCCCTGGAGCTAAGCAGCCAGAAATCCAGAGAGTATAGACTGACATCTGTTCCACAGAACTTGGTATCACAGAAGGCAAAAAATGACTCTTTTTGGTCTTCATTGTTGGACAGTGGCCCTTAAGAAAGGAATACAGAATATACATTTTATGGATTCGTCGAAGTATGTCTTAGATTAGAGTCCCTCTGAGAAGATCCTGATTTGAGTGAAAATAGTTTCTTTGAGAGATAATCCCAGAAAGCACCAGTTGGGGAATGAGGATGTGAGTCAAGGAAGGATATCTTATCCTTGCAGACAAGTAGGGTTCAATGCTGATGGGGACCTCTGAGATGCTCTATAGAATATTCCTCAGAGTTGTTCCACCCAAAGGTATTTATTCACCAACTCCCAACTCCCATATGTCATTGGTTGAGAGTTTCTCCTGTTTGTAAACACTTTAGGTCTGCCCGGGGAAAGAGGTGCACTCTAGTTCCTAGGGCTATAGAAAAAGCTCAGTACGAGAATTGTGGATGATTACACTAAGAAACCATTGGCATGCATAGGAATGGTGCATATTGAGGGAATGTGAGTGGAGTATGGATATTATCTCTTACAGAGGGGAAATTAACAGTGTTAAGAATGGAGGATGAAATATTTAAACTCAAGTAGGTCAGCCAAATGCATTTTGAGTCTCATGGTATTTTCTTCAGGATATGAGGCTGTGTTTAGTAGGTTTTAGTCTATACGACTGGCTTATCCTACAAATTGAGATTTGGTGGATTTTCTATAAAATCTGTTGAGTAATATTGAAGCTGATTGTTAACTTCCCTGGACACTCCCATAAAGTTGTCCCCAAATATTCCTAGCAAACTTTTGGTGAGAACCCTGTACAAAGCTTCTTGTCTTGGGCGCCTGGGTGGCTCAGTTGGTTAAGTGACTGCCTTCGGCTCAGGTCATGATCCTGGAGTCCCGGGATCGAGTCCCGCATCGGGCTCCCTGCTCGGCAGGGAGTCTGCTTCTCCCTCTGACCCTCCTCCCTCTCATGCTCTCTGTCTCTCATTCTCTCTGTCTCAAATAAATAAATAAAATCTTTAAAAAAAAAAAAAAGCTTCTTGTTTTAGGAACATATCAGGTCTGGGTAATGAAAGGTCAGAGGAGGGTGTTTGGGAGCTGAGAGAGGAATATATAGAGAGCGTGACAAATAAAGATAGCTTATTATTTTAGTAACATTGGATATTATATAATTAAGGCTCTTAATAAAATGTTCAAAGACTGTAAAATCCAATGCATATTAATATTTTGAAAAGTACTTGGGTATAGTTAAATATCTCCAAACTTTATTATTAATATTATTATCATTTTACTGATGTGGGGATTTGAAGTAATCAAGAATTCAGGGAGATGGGTCAAGGAATGGTAGCCATGGATAGCTGGATATCCCAACACATGCCAGAAAAGCTATGCAAATCAACAAAAATAAAATTTAAAATCACAAAAATCCCACTCTTAAGAATAACTATGAGTCAGAGTACAATACACAGTTCAATTTACCAGTAAGTGGGAAAATAAACACTAATCTCCATTGGAGCTATTTCTCAACTCCTCCCTCTAAGATTTCCAGAGAACAAAGTGTGGAAAAACTCTGCAGAAGAGAGAATAAAGAGAACAGAGAATCAGGGCCATTCTTCTGGGGAGATGAAGAGTAAAAGCAAGGGGAAAGAGCTCTTTGGAAACTTCACAGCAAAAGGTAAAAGAAGCAAGAAGGAAAATTTTTAAAATCTTATAAAATAAATACAAATATAAAATATCATAAGACACACCATTCTCCACTTTGCCCCAACACTAAAAAGCCATTTGGTGATGGGTATTAAGGAGGGCACATACTGCATGGAGCACTGGGTGTTACACGAAAACAATGAATCATGGATCACTACATCAAAAACTAATGATGTATTGTATGGTGACTAACATAGCATAATAAAATTAAATTAAATTTAAAAAAAAGCCATTTGCATTGTCACACTGTCAGCAGAGGGTGATATAGAACTAGGAATCTTGTAAACCTCCCAAATCATCATCACTGGTTACTAACTGCAGAAATGCCAACAGTCTTCATCTACACTAAGAAGAAAATAGAGAATTAGAACAAAAACTTTTCACTTGATAAAAATCATCTCTGAAAGGCAACCACAAACCAGAAGTATATTGTCATACAACTCAACTGACCAAGTTAATTCTCAAGTTTATGGCAATATGAAAAAAAAAGGGGGGGGCTTGAATTACTTTTCTGAGACTAGAAGTGGAAAAAAAAAAAAGGAAGAAATGAAAGAGTCTTTCATTCAAGGAAGAAATACAAAAAAATATTAAATTACAAGTTGTCCCATGAATAATAAATTAAATAAATACTTAAGTATCAATGGAAAGGAGCAGGAAATGACTGAAAGAATGAAAACAAGATAAAGAAATAAAAATGCTCAGAAAGAAGGGGGTTGGGATGGAAAACAGATGAAGAAAATCCAACATATGAATAATCGAAGTCCCCAAAGGAGAAAAACAAAACAATGGAACAGAACTAATATTGAAAACAATAATGTAAGGCAATTTTCCAGAAATTAAAAAGGAAACTTGCATCTACATATTAAAAGGGCTCACTGGGTACCTAGGAAAATTACCATAGAATAATCAAATCTGAGGCATACCCTCATAAAACTTTTGGACTTTAATATTGAAAAATTTCCCAGTGTTTTCAAACAAAAGGATCTAATGACTTAAAAGGGCAGGAGACTCAGGGAAAAAGTAATGACAAAGCAACATATTCAAGAAACTCAAGAATGTGTGATCTAAGGATATTCAGCCAAGATATCTTTCAAATATCAAGACTAAAGAGAAAATCATTTAAAACATGCAAGAACTCAAGGAATTCTGAGCAAATGCTGAGAAAATACACAGAAAATACTATATGCATAGTATTTATAACATAAAGTAAAATGATAGAGGTGAGACCAACTGTGTGAGACCAACTATGTCAGTCATGTCAATAAATATGATGAGCTTCATTCATTTATTAAAAGAAAAACTATTTACAATTTGTCTCAAAAAGCAAGATCCAACTACCTACTTTATAAAAGGGGCACATGTGAACCAAATCATTCAGAAATGCTAAAACTAAAGGGATGAGTCAAAGTAGGAGAAAGGAAGTAATAACAAAGCAGGGATGAAGACACTGATATTCCTGCCCAAAATGCATGACCTCAATATAATCATAAGGAAACATCAGATAAACTCAAATCAAGAAAGATTTTTACCAAATAATTGGCCCATACTCTTCAAAATTAAAAAAAAAAAAAAAAGTCAAGGTAGTGGAAAACAAAAACAGGAATTGTCTAGATTCAAGGAGACTAAACAGATTGGTATTTAATTGAATGTGTGGTACTGGATTGGATTCTGTACCAGACATTTTCTTTTTTTCTTCAGAGAACTTTATTGTTGTAATTGGCAAAATATTAACAAAGCTCATAGATTAAAAAATAACATTATATCAATGCCAGTTTCCTAATATTGATTTTTTTACTGTGATTATGTAAATAAATGTCCTTGTTCTTAGGGAGTGCACATTGCAGTATATAGGGTTAAAATGGCATTGTATCTGCAAAACTTACTACCAAAAGTCTCTGAAAAATTATAGTAATTTGTATCTTTGTGTGTGCATGTATGTATGTGTAGGTAAAATGTTCAGGGGTTCTTTATACTATTCTGGCAACATTCTACAAGTCTGAAATTATTCCAAAATTTTAAAATTACAAAAAATGATTTTCAGAGGATGGACACAGATTAATTAAGCGAGGCATCTGCAGCCATTGGAAGGATTTGAGTGTATCTTCTGGCAGGCTTGGCTGGGTCATAAATTTCATTGTTTCTAGGGGGAATCCTGTTTCAAAGACTTGCTCTGCCCTGGTTATTGCGTTGTGACTGGCTACAAATGCCATCAAATTCAAAGTGGTGTGGATTTTAGTGAGAGAATACATCCACAAATTTCATCTAAGTGACTCTGCCTTTCCTGGAAAGAATCTTAGATAAAGTGAAAATTGGGAGTAAAGGCACAGTGCACAAGGGCCTCTTTGGACATAGATGCTTTGGAGGGTTTTCTGAGAGGCTGATGTTTTGATTCCCATCTGCTAAATGCAAGCTTTTAAAAAAATCTGAGACATCCTGGGGTTTTCAAAATTAACAAGTACATTTCTATTGCATCATAGAACCCAATCTTAATGGTAAATTAAACAAGAGCAGAGAAAATGGCCATTGGAAGTAATAGTTTTTAAAACAATGGTTCTTAGGCAGCTTGCTCACTTTGTTAGCTAGGAATATTTTCTCCTTCATTGATTTTGGAGAAAATCGAGGCATTGTATGATAAGTGCAATTATGTTTATAAGTCTCCAGATCCAACAAGAGATGAAGTTCAAGCTATATTAATAGTTACTTCACATGTTTAGATATGGGGGAAAAAAGGAATGGGAAAAAAGTAGACATTGCATTTTATGGTCTTTTATTGGTCTTGAGCCTATAATCATCACATTTAAAATATTTAGCACTTTTTATTTATTTATTTATTTTTTAAAGATTTTATTTATTTATTTGACAGAGAGAGAGCGAGCATAAGTACAGGGAGCGGCAGGCAGAGGTAGAGGGAGAGGCAGGTTCCTCAAGGAGCAGGGAGCCCGATGCGGGGCTTGATCCCAGGACCATGGGATCATCACCCAAGCCAAAGGCAGTCGCTTAACCGACTGAGCCACCCAGGCACCACTATTTAGCACTTTTAAAATATGTTGAAAAAGATTTAAAGATACAGGAAAGTACAGAGCATACCCATGAATATCCATGATTCAGTCACCAAAACTAATAAACATTAAACTGCTCTTATTTTTGCTTCAGATATCATTTTAATACAAGAAGTCCCATTTCCTTCTTTTCTCCTAAAACGACCGTTGTCCTGAATTTAGTATCTATTCTTCAAGTCCATCTTTATTGCATAAGTTTATTCATAATATATATTTGGGGAATGTGGGTATTCAAAATTTTATAAATTATACCATGTTGGTCATATATTTTCACTAAATATTTGTTTGAGATCTCTTCAGTGACTATATTTAAATCTCATTTCATTTTAACTGCTACACAGTATTATAATGTATCCCATTTCATGTATTTATTTATTTTAATTACAATCAATGTTGCAGTTAGCAATTTGGTACCTGTCCCTGGAAATACATGTGTATGAGTTTCTCTGCAATATATCTAAAAGCAAACTTAACACATTTACTAGATATTGGTGCTCTTCAAAGCAGGGGTTCCTAATCTGTGCATTACATGTTCATATCCATATCTATTTTCCAGGGGTTAAAGAGGTTGTTTTAAGTTTTTTTTTCTTATACTTAGAGGATTTTAATTCATGTTTAGGATACCAAACATTTTATATATATATAAAATATATATTCTCTCCATAAAATTATATATATATAGTTAACTTTTTAAAAATTAAAAAGTTTTGGCATTCCTATACACCAACAACAAGACAGAAGAAAGAGAAATTAAGGAGTCGGTCCCATTTACAATTGCACCCAAAACCATAAGATACCTAGGAATAAATCTAACCAAAGAGGCAAAGGATCTGTACTCAGAAAACTATAAAATACTCATGAAAGAAATTGAGGAAGACACAAAGAAATGGAAAAACCTACCATGCTCAGGGATTGGAAGAACAAATATTGTGAAGATGTCAATGCTACCTAGAGCAATCTACACATTCAATGCAATCCCCATCAAAATACCATCCACTTTTTTCAAAGAAATGGAATAAATAATCCTAAAATTTGTATGGAACCAGAAAAGACCCCACATAGCCAGAGGAATGTTGAAAAAGAAAAGCAAAGCCAGCGGCATCACAATTCCGGACTTCCAGCTCTATTACAAAGCTGTCATCATCAAGACAGCATGGTACTGGCACAAAAACAGACACATAGATCAATGGAACAGAAGAGAGAGCCCAGAAATGGACCCTCAACTCTATGGTCAACTCATCTTTGACAAAGCAGGAAAGAATGTCCAATGGAACAAAGACAGTCTCTTCAACAAATGGTGTTGGGAAAATTGGACAGCCACATGCAGAAGAATGAAACTGGACCATTTCCTTACACCACACACAAAAATAGACTCCAAATGGTTGAAAGACCTCAATGTGAGACAGGAGTCCATCCAAATCCTAAAGGAGAACACAGGCAGCAACCTCTTTGACCTCAGCCGAAGCAACTTCTTCCTAGAAACATCGCCAAAGGCAAGGGAAGCAAGGGCAAAAATGAACTATTGGGACTTCATCAAGATAAAAAGCTTTTGCAAAGCAAAGGAAACAGTCAACAAAACCAAAAGACAACCGACAGAATGGGAGAAGATATTTGCAAATGACATATCAGATAAAGGGCTAGTATCCAAAGTCTATAAAGAACTCATCAAACTCAACACCCAAAGAACAAAGAATCCAATCAGGAAATGGGCAGAAGACATGAACAGACATTTTTCCAAAGAAGACATCCAAATGGCCAAGAGACACATGAAAAAGAGCTCAATATCGCTCGGCATCAGGGAAATCCAAATCAAAACCTCAATGAGATACCACCTCCCACCAGTCAGAATGGCTACAATTAACAAGTCAGGAAACGACAGATGTTGGCGGGGATGCGGAGAAAGGGGAACCCTCCTACACTGTTGGTGGGAATGCAAGCTGGTGCAGCCACTCTGGAAAACTGTATGGAGGTTCCTCAAAAAGTTGAAAATAGAGCTACCATAAGATCCAGCAATTGCACTACTGGGTATTTACCCCAAAGATACAAAAGTAGGGATCCGAAAGGGTACGTGCACCCTGATGTTTATAGCAGCAATGTCCACAATAGCCAAACTGTGGAAAGAGCCAAGATGTCCATCGACAGATGAATGGATAAAGAAGAGGTGGTATATATATACAATGGAATATTATGCAGCCATCAAAAGGAATGAGATCTTGCCATTTGCAACAACGTGGATGGAACTGGAGGGTATTATGTTGAGTGAAATAAGTCAAAAAGAGAAAGACATGTATCATATGATCTCACTGATATGAGGAATTCTTAATCTCAGGAAACAAACTGAGGGTTGCTGGAGTGGGGGGGTGGGGTGGGAAGGATGGGGTGACTGGGTGATAGACACTGGGGAGGGTATGTGCTCTGGTAAGTGCTGTGAATTGTGCAAGACTGTTGAATCTCAGATCTGTACCTCTGAAACAAATAATGCAATATATGTTAAGAAAAAAAAAAGAAGAAGAAGAAGAAGGTAGCGGGAGGGGAAGAATGAAGCAGGGGAAATCGGAGGAGTAGACGAACCATGAGAGACTATGGACCTGAAAAACAAACAGGGTTCTAGAGGGGAGGGGGGTGGGAGGATGGGTTAGCCTGGTGATGGGTATTGAGGAGGGCACATTCTGCATGGAGCACTGGGTGTTATGCACAAACAATGAATCATGGAACACTTCATCTAAAACTAATGATGTAATGTATGGGGATTAACATAAGAATAAAAAAAAATCAAAAAGTTTTAACTTTTGTGATGTCTTTTGTCTTATGTACATTTCAACCTCAGTTAAATTTATGTCTAGGTGTCTTGAGATTTTTAAATTGCAATGGCATTGAATTTATAACTTAACTGGCATAATATGGACATCTTGGACATTATGACTTTCCATCTAACATCACATATATATCTATAACTTCATTCATTCAGGTCATATTTCATGTTCTTCCATAATGAGCTGGTTTTGGTTTATTTTTCATATCATTTGTTAAAGTTATTCCTAATTACATTATATGTTTACTGCTACTATGAATATTTTCCATTATATTTCTTTATTGCTGGTGTATATGAATGCTCTCATTTTTAATGTGTAGGTGGAGGGCGCCTGGGTGGCTCAGTTGGTTAAGCGACTGCCTTCGGCTCAGGTCATGATCCTGGAGTCCCGGGATCGAGTCCCGCATCGGGCTCCCTGCTCGGCAGGGAGCCTGCTTCTCCCTCTGACCCTCCTCCTTCTCATGTGCTCTCTCTCTCTCTCTCATTCTCTCTGTCTCAAATAAATAAATAAAAATCTTTAAAAAATAAAAAAAAAAAAAAAAAAAAAAAAAGAAACCAGGGCATTTTTAATGTGTAGGTGGAAATCTGTTAACTTATTCAGTACTCTCTTATTAGTACTAATCATTTGTAGATGTTCTTTCACTTTGTGTGTAGACAGTATTTTCTAAAAGTAATGTTTCTCTTTCTTTTAACTTTTCAATTATTATGACTCCTATTTCTTTTTCTTCTCTTATTATACCACTTAGGGCTTTTAGTATAATATTGACTTTACTGAGAATGCTCCTGAAGTTTTATCAGTAGAATGATTATTTTTTACTGCTATAAATTATGGGTAGCCTCATTTTATCAGTCAAAGGGAGTACTTTCTATGAATAAAGTCTGGATATATTGTTTTATAACAAATGAGTGTTGGATTTTATCAGGAGTTTTTTTGTTTATTTTTGTTTTTTTGTTTTTGTTTTTTTATGGATTGATTAGCATCATGTGCTTTTTTTTCTTCCCAAGGGTGGGCACATGACTGAGGCTGGCCCACTGGGCTAAAGAAAAAACCTGTCAGCCATACTTGGGTGGGTGTTTTATTTTGCTTTGTTTTTATTTCTTTTGCTGCTGGATTAAAAAAAAAAAGAAGTGTTTGTCCCAGTTTCTACAGGAAGCTATTCTGAAGAATAAGCTAGTAGAGAACCCAAAAGTGAACAAAAAGTAACAAAACAAATCCTAACCCTTTAGGTCTTATACGTGGAGCCCATCCTACCCATATTCTTCTCATTAGGAGAACTGATAAAAATTATTAACTTTAGGGGCGCCTGGGTGGCTCAGTTGGTTAAGCGTCTGCCTTCGGCTCAGGTCATGATCTCGGGGTCCTGGGATCGAGCCCCGCATCGGGCTCCCTGCTCGGCGGGAAGCCTGCTTCTCCCTCTCCCACTCCCCCTGCTTGTGTTCCCTCTCTTGCTATGTCTCTATCTTTCAAATAAATAAATAAAATCTTTAAAAAAAATTATTAACTTTAAATCTAGTTTTAGTTCTGGTTATCTCTCACTTACAGCCCAAAGCTAAAGGGTAGTAGACTTCAATACCCACTGCTGGTAACATTCAGAAAACAGATTTAGCAAGTCCACTGACAAGGAACAAGAATATCTGTGCACTACAACTGAGAAATTCCAGAGTTAAGATCCCATTTTAAAAACTTGTGGAAATGGTTATCTTTTTTTTTTTCAAGATATTTTCTCGTATTCATTACATACTGAAGTAGAATAATTAATGGCCCAAGTAATGGAGGAAGAAGAGCAGGATCTTTCCCTGAGTCCGATTAAGACATAGATTCTGGAGCAACTACAGTTGTGGTGGCAGACATGGTACTTGATATTTCTGAGCCTCAGTATCCTCATCTTTAAAAAATAAAGTAATGCATGAAAAGCCCTTGGCAGTGCCTGGCATGTAATAAGCAGCAGTGAATGTTCATGATTATTGCTATTATCAAGAGGAAAAGAATCCTTTTTTTTTTTTCTTAGCCCTCCATATGCAGATGTTTGAAATACAATGTACTTTTGTCAAAGCTATTGATGGATTTTTCTTCAAACAGAGTTAAATTCCAGTTAGCCCTGAAACTTTCCAAATGTTGGAAAATCTTTAATAACTCTCTTACGTAAGTATGAAATGAAAATGTCAGTTGGAGGCAAGGAGAGGAAGGACATAGAGTAAAGGTAAAGCAGAAAATTGGAGAGCAATTTGATACTGTCCCTAGCTGTGACAAGTTAGCTGTAACAACCAAATGATAGTGAAAGAGAAATGGAATGATGCCTGATGCCTGGCCATTTCATTTCAGTTAAAGACCATGACTTGGTGATTATGCTGTGTTCAAAATACCGCTGAAGTCTGGAAGGTTGCTGCCTTGGGAGAAAAGCATTATTGGAGGTTGGTAAAATATAGACCACAACTGAAAATTATCAAGTTGTTTGAATCAAGGGGTAGTGATTGGGTGAATAGATGTAGAAAATTGCTACACAGACTGCTAAAAGTATAATTATGACTGGGTTCTTGAAAATAAATTAACCAGATGGATGGAAATTTCTTCCTGTGGGGGAGCATCAAGGGTAGTGGGTTTAGCTCTAGGAAAAGAAAGAAAATGAAGGGGTATTTTGAATGCAGAAGTTGCAATGAAGTAGGTGTACCTTCTAGAGTGTGAGAGATACACTAACAAAGGGATTGACCATAGATGGAAAGCTGAGAGGGAGCAGGACACAGTGAGGAAGAGGACAGCTTCTGGAGCCAGACCTCTTGGGTCTCTGGTGTTTGTTCACTGCTTATTAGATATGTGACCTGGTAAGTTACATAACTTAGTGCTTCACTTTCCCCCTCTTTAAAATGGGAAAATATAACCTCAGAAAGATGTTGAAAGTAGAAAAATAATTATTATGTGTAAATCCCTTAGAACAGTATTTGGTACATGGTATTTACTATATGTTAGTTATTGTTATCATCATTAGAAACAGACAGATCTGTAATTCCTGTGGTTGTTTTGGATATGTATCTGTCCAGAGGTGGAAGTTAGAACAGATGTTTCAAATCATTAACACTGAATCTGACTTCCAGGAAGCCACATTTAAGAAAGAAAGAAAGAGGAAGAGAGAGAGAGAAAAAGACAAAGAGAAAGAGAAAGAGAAGATAGGTCATGTGGATAGTGATTGTGGGACAGTGCCCAAGCAAGGAAAAAAATGAACACTACTAATTGTCTAGGAAGTCTTCAGGAACCCCAAAAAGATGGATAGGGGACCTTCTCATGTTCTCCCAAAGTCCTCCTGCACTGAGACTCACAGTCATGTGGACCACACAATATCATAAAGATTCTCTCTCTTCCCTCACTAGGCACTGAACCACTTGAGGACAAAGACCACTTCTCATTCACCACTGTGTGCTCAGCACCTGAGGTGGTCCTTGGTGCTTAATGTGTACCTCATAAATGTTTGATGAATGAACAAATCTCCATGAGTTACAGTTGTGACCTTTTCTGAAAGCTTGCTAAGTATGGAAACAACTTGCTTGAGTCACGCTCCTGCTTAAATGTTCATGGCCTTCCCACTGCCTTCGGGAAAAAAGATGTTTACCTTCATCTCTGCTTATTGCACGTAAACGCTGCTCTCAGTCACACTTGACTCAACACCATTTCCACAACGGACCTTGTTCTTATCAATGAACCCGCATTTATTTTATTGTTCTTTTGCTCACATTGAAGATTCATCCTTCAAGTTTCTGCGTACATTTATGTGAAGCCCTCCCAATCCTCCTTTCTCTGTCTCTTCTTTCCTTTCTACAAATCTCCCTTCTACCAACTAATTTCTTCCTCTCCTATTCCTGGCAAAGCTTTTTGGACATCATTACTCTAACAGTTTTCATATTAAATGGTACTTTATGTTTCTCTTCCTTAAAGACTAAGAACTCTTAGAGGTCTGAGAATATGATTTACTTATCTTTGTAGCTTAGCAGAGCCTGACATACTGCAGTTGACACATACCAAGTTCCAACTAACATCCTCTAGGTCTCCTGTTTGAGTTTAGCTTCCATGCAAGTCTCAACCTAATTCAGCTTGAAACCACACCCCATAGGGTTAATGAGGTTAAAACTAGCAGAAAACTTAAAGCATATTTTGTCCCTAATCAGCTATTGTTTCTTTTCAGACCCAACTAACAAATACACTAGCTGCCTCTACAGAAGCCTGGGCTCAAGGTCAACTGACACGGCTCTATCCTACAACCGGCATGGCCCTGTATTCCTTAGGCTGAATGGCCTTAGACCACCTACTGGCAGACAAGATAGAGCCAGCCTAAACCAGCTTGAGCTCAGCCACCAAGTCAACACCTATACAGATGAGCTAAGAAGTATTGACCTTTACCTTTGCTTCATTATAATGTTAAAGTCTCCCCCCTAGGAGAAGCACAAGCTTCATTAACATAATATACAATGCTTTCATAGGTACTTTTCTAAGTACACCCCTGAAACCTCATGCCTGCCTTTCCATCCAATGACAAAACTCCCCTTTCTGATTTCATCCTAAACCCTAAAAATAAAGAACCCATCTACACCCATTCAGGGGCTCATGGCTTTGGGAATTATTCCCTGTGATCTCTGTATCTGCTGCAAATAAAAGATTACTTTTTGGGACAACTCCAGCTGGTGTAGTCTGTGTTGATAACTCACCAAAGAGCAGACTCACATTAGTCGGGTCATAAACTGACAGCTTCTCACCTTGCTCTCAGCCCTGGATTCCTCCTTGACCTTGGACGCTGGAAGGCAGTGAAGGGTGGGGCTTTCTTCTCCTCCAGGTATGTGGAGTTTAGCAGAGCAGAACTTAACAACCACAGTTAAATTTGCCACCATGGAGGACTAGAACCCTCACAGATAATTGCTTCATCCCTTTAGGATGAAAGAGTCTGATGCTTCTCAGAGATCCCCAGGAGAACTGGGTTCCCATTGTCCCCCACAAAGTACTCTTACGTCTATTGGCTTTTCTTCTTTCCTTTCCCTCGCATGACACATCCTCACTTCTGTTCCTTGGTATCACCTCCAAAGACACTCCTTGTAACCAATTTTTCGTCTCCGAATCTGTTTACGAGGGGCCTAAGCTAATGCACAGTCTAGGGTTTAAATATGATTTTGGAATGAAAGAATAAAGGATGGATAAACAAATGAGGTGGCGAATGAAACAGAGAGTTTTGTATTTGGCACTGCTAGGATTTATTACATTTTGTATTCTGTTACGTTTTGCTGATTCCGGTGGGGAGAATGGATGCTGGGAATCTACAGTCTATTTAAGGGCTCTACTATATAAGTTGGGCTTCTGGGTGCTCCCCCACCTTTCTTTCTCTGCCTCACTGAGAGGTCAGTATGTCTTTCTAAGTAAACTTCTGAGGCTCACATTTCCTAAACTCGAAGGAGTTTGTTTCTGAAAGGGATGCCAGAATTGAAGCCCCAGGATATGACCGAATTCGCTTTGGGCCAACAATAGCAGGCCAAAGTGAGTACATTTTTCACAGTGTGATTAGAGGAGTTTGCATCTAAGGAGGGCAGGATTATTACATCTGTCTTCCAGGAGAGCAGCTGGACATTATTCGCCAGCCTGCCCACCACCGAGAGTCTGTTCTGATTGACAGCAAGTTTCTCTAGTTGACCCAGATTGGCCTCCTCACCTGAATGCTTTTCCGCTGGAGCCCCCCAGCTCCGCAGCTGTCTCCTGTCGCTGCCTGAGCTTCTTCCTCCCTACTGTCCTTTTACTCTGCTGTGGTCCTTGAAATTTGCCTCCAAACTTAGATTTTCTTCGTTTTCTCTTTCCTCTCAAAAGTGGTCAAAGGGCCCTGGGGTTTGTTGAGAAATGGCAAGAAGTATTCATACGCAATCAAAAAGGAGTTTTTTGGTAAATTCCTATTTCCCATTGGCTCGTACACCACTGGCGTGAGAAAGGCCGAGGCCTTGTTAAATATGCAGATCCCTGCCGGGGACCAATCCTAGAACTTCTCGCGTAGAATCACTGGTGGGTGGGGCCTGGGCATCGGCCATTTTCCACGAGATCTTCAAGTGCTTTTATGCACTTCAGGTTCAAGAGCCACTTTAATTTGTTCCCATCTACAATCTTTCTAAAATGTTCTCGCCTCTTTTCTCAGTGAGGAGGTGAAAAGGACTCACTGAAATGGGTATTTCTGGACAGCTTTTGAGCAAAGCCAGAACCAAAGCAGATTTGCTATGCTGTTTTTCTCATTAGATACAAGGTTAAGGAGGTAATGATTCGTTTACTTTCCATGGTAGATGACCAAAACTTTCTTGTTGTGGCACATTCTTTTGCAGTCAGTCCGTTATTTTTTTTCCCCCCTCTCTCAGGAGGGAAACCCATCAGAAGAAAGCAGGACAGGTGAAAGTCTGGATTCTATTTAGAGCCTACTGTCAGTAGAAGGAAGCTCTATGCTAGCTCAGCAATTCTTAACGCCAACTTACTCACTAGAATCACCTGGAGAGCTTAAAAAATACCAATACCCAAGCCCTCCTCTCTAAAAATTCTGATTCAGTCGGTTTGGGGTAGTACCTGTCTATTTTATTTTATTTTTTTTAAAGATTTCATTTATTTATTAGAGAGAGAGCGTGCACACACACAAGCAGGGGGAGGGGCAGAGGGAGAAGCAGACTCCCTGCTGAGCAGGGAGCCTGATGCGGGGCTGGATCCCAGTACTTCATGGCCTGACCTGAAGGCAGATGCTTAGCCAACTGAGCCACCCAGGCGCCCCAATCTCTGTCTATTTTAAAATCTACCTTGTGACCTTCTAAGTAAACTAGATAACTACTGTGCATTTACCCAATGGCTTGGGCTTGGGCATTGTTTTGTGTTGGGGCTACAGATGTTTTTAGTGGAAAAGATGAGGATGAATATGCCAGGTTGAAGGAACTGTGAGGATGTGGCAGCATGGACATATGGGGAGGGCCTAGAAGCAACTATATTCAAACTGACTCAGGATCATCCCCAGAAAACAATGTACATGGAGATAGAGAAACAGATATGTCAATTTCTGATGGAAAATAACTTTCATGAAGTGACCTTTGAAAATTATTTCTGAACTTAGGCAGAATGGTAAGGAATATGTAACTGACTAAATTATTTGGTAATAACCATTGCAACAAATTTCTTCCATTTTGAGTATCACGTCTTTATCTCCTAATGCAATTTCATTTTTCTTTTAACTAGACAAAGAAAATTATATGGTTCATGACATTTTATTTTAGATTTTGACTACTAGGAAACTCATTGTTAATTTTAGTGCTCAATTACAGAAATTCACACCAGACTCCAGGTAAAATTTTCTTCTCCACTCTTTGCATTATTTTCATTATTTATTTCTAATCTGTATTTGGATTAACTTAATTAGTATATGCTTTAACATATTACTGTATCTATTTCTTCTCGGAAGTAAACAAATATAATGTCAACATCCATCCACCTTTCACCCATATATACCAAAAGTACGAGGGACTACGCGATCTGGCTCCTGCCCACTCGCTGACCTCATTCCTTGTCACTTTCCCTTTTGTGCTCTCTCTGCTTTCATTTCCCCAACATACCAAGCTCAGTCTCATTTGCTTTCCTTCTGCTTGGATTTTCCCTTCAATGATCATAGTGCTGGCTGAAGCTTTTCCTATCATGGGACACAAAGAAAATGGTAACATTTGCACAACACACTGGAGTAAAGAGAGAAAGCTATAGACCACTAGAGGCCACTGCTCCAGGGCTTTGCTGTCCCAGGCTCTGCCCAAAGGCTGAGATGATCAATATATTATTGTAACATGCCACCAATGAGATCTTGGAACGGCTGTCTCCTTTACATTGTTTGGGTGTCAATTTAAATGTCACCTCCTGAAGGAAACCTCACCTCACCAATCCCACAAGGGTAAGACCCTCCAGCCATTCCACCATATTACTCAATTTTATCTTTCTCATAGCATTATCAGCACCTGAAATTATATCTGTCTATTTATCTATCTACCTATCTATCTGCCTGTTTATGCTTTGTCTCTACTAGTTTCAATATAAGGTCCTTGAGTGCATACTTGTATGCCTTGTTCATCAGTATGTAACAAAAGCCTAGGGGAAAAAAACTAAGTACTCAATAAATATAGCAGATTGATGGAAAAACTGAATGACTGGGCCAGGATATTCCCCCCTTCTGACCAGGCTTCCCCTAAAGTGGCTGGGGAGCATGCTTCACTGAATGAGTTAAGGCAGGGGACTCTGTCTTTCTATCCTTATAGTCTTAGTGCATGGCATACCGCCTGCTCAGAGTAGACAGACAATAAGTGCTTGTTGTATAAATGAATGAAGAGAAGAAGGAAGGAAGGGGGGAAGGAAGAAAAGAGGGAAGGAAGGAAAAGATTATTGAACACAAACTTCAGCTTCTTTGGTCTGTTTCAAGTTCTTTGGAAAGTATTTTCAACTGGAGTTGGGCAGTAGTTTAGTCAAAACCTGTATACTAATGTTAGGGGTCTTCTAACTGATGATAGGCCAATATAAGGCATCCATTATATGATGTAGGGCAAATCACTTAACTACGAGGACCTTCAGTTTCCTTTTCTGCAAATGGATTAAGTTTGGGTTAGAAGAGTTTGCAGTCTCTTACCATTTTATATCCACTGATAGAAAGTCAGAAAGGAGATGCTGAGGAAGTTATCAAACAGATAATCCAGGTACTAGTCAGGGTCCTCCAAGGGGCACCAGAGACCACTTTTTTTTTTTTTAAGGTTTTATTTATTTATTTGACAGAGAGAAACACAGCTAGAGAGGGAACACAAGCAGGGGGAGTGGGAGAGGGAGAAGCAGACTCCCCACGGAGCAGGGAGCCCGATGCGGGGCTCCATCCCAGGACCCTGGAATCATGACCTGAGCTGAAGGCAGATGCTTAACAACTGAGCCACCCGGGCGCCCCTAGAGGCCACTTTTTAAAAACATAATCACTAAGAATAAGCCAGGCAGCTCTGAGGGCATGTTTTCTGGAGGACTGAACTTTTACCTAGGATCTGTATTGTCCTCTTCCTCTGCCTGCTTAATGCTGAGCAGCACCTTCTCAGTAGGTGGTGACCTTGAATGAATGAGCAACAACAGTCACTAAACAGGTAGCTGTGTGTAGGAGGTAGTTTTCTAGGGTAGCAAATTCTATTTCCTTATTATGCTCAAGCATTAAGAAAATAAGCAAAAGGTCTTTCCAGGCCTCCCTTTATCTACTTAAAAAACTTGAACAGGCCTAGGCTCTTGGGAAGATTAAATGAAGCAGTGCATGGGAAGGGCCTAGCATAGTATCAGGCATACAAGAGACAGTCATGCTGGTGACCATTTTTATTACACTATGCAAGTTATGAGCTAGAAGCCAAAATATTGAATCCCAAATACTGGCATTTGATTCCACTTCTTTCTACTGAAGACAGAGCAGTTGGCTATGAAGTCCAGAGGAAGAGATCCAGAACTGCACATGATGACAGTCATCTTCAAATTGAATGCCTCAGTATATTAATAAGCCCAGCTGTGTTTCCCAAACAATTTGGAAAACCTGTAAAATCCAAAAATAAACCAAAACAAGAGATACTCAGTCTGGAGGCAAATTTCAATTTTTGATTTCTTATAGAAGAAGATTGATATTATTTCATTTGACATTAAAACTACATCAACACTGTGGTTAGTGACAACCAGATACTATGGCACGCTTATCTCCTCTACAACAGGAGCAGGTGTTTTGAACATTTGCATTTTAGGAGGATCATTGTCTTGTTTATTTTTGTTTTGTTTCCCATTAAGAGATGCACCTGGCATAAATGACTTCCATTCACAATAAAAATTATTGAAAGGCATAGCTCATACTTAAGAATTCTATTTACTTATTTTTAGTTTTCAAGGTGTAATTGGAAACTAAGAATAAAATAATTTTAGAAGACAGACATTATTCACTATAAAAATGGCTAACCTGCTAATGATGAGCTCTAAACAACTTTTCAAAATGTTAGTTCTTGGGTAATTTCAAGTAAGAAATTGCCTTTAATAAAACATTAACAGGGGGCACCTGGTTGGCTTAGTCAGTATAACATGTGACTTGATCTCCATGTTGGGCATGGAGACTACTTAAAAAAATAATAAAATAAATAAAAATAAAACATTAACAGCAATTTTTGACTAAATTTAGTTCAAAGAATTCTTTTCTGTTGAATTTTTAAGTCATTGACTATCAGCTCAAATAATATGATTTAGTATAAATTCTCTATATTTTACATTAAATAAGTTAATATATATACCTGTCTTTTATAATGTAAGACAAAAATTCTATTTCATATTTATGCAGATAAATGAACATTTCTTTTTGGAGGATAAATATATTTTGCATAAATGGAAAAGATGAAGAAAGCCTCATATAGAAATTTTTTTTTAAAGATTTTATTTACTTATTTGAGAGAGAGAGAATGAGAGAGAGCACATGACAGGGGGGGAGGGTCAGAGGGAGAAGCAGACTCCCTGCCGAGCAGGGAGCCTGATGCGGGACTCGATCCAGGGACTCCAGGATCATGACCTGAGCTGAAGGCAGTCACTTAACCAACTGAGCCACCCAGGCGCCCAGAAAATTTTTTTAAAAACTAAATTTTTTTTAACTAACATTTATCAAACACATGATATAAGGAGCTCTGCTAAGTTCTTTTTTTTTTTTCTTATTTAATCTTGATGTAACCTAATAAGGTAGACATTTTCCTATCTTCTGCTTCATGTCTTCTGCTTTTAGTAAATCTTGAAGATTCTGTATTCTAAAGTTTCTCCCACTGCAAAATACTGAGGAATCATGGACAAGAGCTGAGCTCTTGAGAAATTAAGGAAATTCTTGAGTGCCCTCAAAAGGATGAGAACAAATACCAGTATAGTAAGCCAGAAATGAAGTTACACATACCTTGGAGACATCTGCTGATCACAGCTACATAAATCCTGAAGTTTTAATGTCTTTTCAGCGAACCAGAACAAATCCTAAGGCATATAAAAGATGGCGGAGGGGGGGAGGGTGTTTGGAATGGAGACGGCGACATAAAGCTAAAACCCTCAAAGAGCTTCAGTGAAAACAATTAGCAACTCTGGTTTGAATCCTACACAGGGATAAAGACACTTCTGATGATACCTAGTCATAGATGATGCCGTCACACAAGTTACTAGTATACTGTGGTATGTAACAAAAGGAAAAACAAATCTTCCTGGAAGAACGTCTCTTGAACCAAGATTTTCAGGATTCCCATACACAGAGACTGACCAAATATAAACTCACAATATAAAATCACCAAACACAATAGCAACCAAACTATGATGGGTGAAAATTAGCAGGAAAGAGAATTAGGGACATAGATATGGTAATAATACAAGACAGAATATGAAATGAACATGCTTAAAGTGTTAACAGCAATGATATAATTATAAACTTGAGCAAGAAACAAATGTCTATTAAAATAACTTGGTACATTTGAAAAATAAAACCAAACTTCTAAAAGCAAAATATATAGTTGAAATTGAAAACTTAAAAAATTGGTTAAATGGCAGATTAAACACACTGAAGAGAGAATTAAAAGACTGGAATATAGACATGAAGAAATTAACCAGAATGCAGTACAGGAGAAAAAATAAAAAATATAACAGCAATTAAGAGACAGGGAAGATAAAGAGAAGTTTCTCCTCTTAGTATATTTAGTATCTCAGAAAAAGAATAGAATGAATAAGAGAAAGGCAATCTTTGTTGACTTAATGGTGAATGAAAGAATCATAATTTTCCAAAGTTAATAGAAATTATGAATCCTCAGTTTTAAGAAGCAAAATAAATCCCAGGAAAACTGGGGAAAAAAAATCCACAGCTACACACACTGAGGTGAACCTGCAGAACACAATAAAAACTAAAAACCAGAGATCTTAAATGTAGCCAGAGAGAAAAGGAAGTTTGTTTGTACACAAATGACAACTGACGGTAGATTTCTCATCAACAGCAACAATGCAAAGCAGAGAATATTCCAGTAATATCTTCCAGTTCTGAGGAGCATAAAGCTGTCAACCTTTATAATTGTGTACTTAGTTAAACGAGGGTGAAATAAAATCATTTAAGTCAATAAAAAGTTAGGAGAGCTTACTGCTAACAGGCCTTTGTAAAAGAAATTTCTAAAAGATATTTTTAAGGCTGAAGAAAAAGAATCCCAGAAGAAATATGTGAGATACAAGACAGAGTGATGATCAAATAAATTGGTAACATATGGACAAACATAAGGAAACACTGATAGCACAATAGTCATGTCTAATTAAGGGAGTAACAATCAAAATCATGATGCAGCTAATTACTTCACAACAACACCTTGGATGGAGATGATCTGAATTAAAGTATTTAAATGTACTTGTATGGTTTGAGAGGTAGTGAAAAACATGAATACAGTTTAAGTTGTTATACATATTAAAATGTTAAGATAGGTCATGACTAGAATATAGAATTTCTAGTACAAGTTTGGAACTCAGCCAGTAGAATGGAAGGAACAGAAATGGGTATAAGAGAAGCATTCAGAAGAGACAGGATGAATAAAAAAACCCATAAAATTGCATGGCTGAAATAATTTCTGATATAGGAATAGTCACAGTAAAATTAAGACTAAATTCTTATGCTAAAACACTAATATTTTCAGATTTGAAAAAAATAACTATAGTATTTTTACAAGGGACTCACCTAAAACTTGAAGACACAAAAGATGAATGTTAATATATGGAATGAGATATACAAGGCAACTACTTAACAAAAAAGAACTGGTACAGACAAGATAGAACTTAAAGCAACAAACAGTATTAAGAATAAAGAGTGGTGGGGGGTGGGAGGGATGGGGAGGCTGGGTGATGAACACTGGGGAGGGTATGTGCTATGGTGAGCGCTGTGAATTGTGTAAGACTGATGAATCACAGATCTGTACCTCTGAAACAAATAATACATTATAAAAAAAAAAAGAATAAAGAGGGTAAACAATTTAAGTCAGCAGGAAGATATACTAATTATAACAAGTATGTACCTATTATTATGTCCTGAAACTACATAAAGCAATCAACAGAACTATGAGGGGAAGCTGACAAATCATCATTGAGAGAGGTTATCCTATCCTATTCTATATTCTTACCAAGTTTTGTTTGCTCTAGCAACTTCAACATTTATCGGAAGTTGATAGATCAAGCAGACAAAAATTTGTAAGGATATAGAAACTTTGAAAAATATAATTAACAAGCTTGATTGAACGGATGTGAATAGAGCCACACATCATGATTAGATGTTTTCTCAATTATACATGCAATACTTATGATAATTAATTGTATACTAGGCAATAAAATCAATTTCAAATTTTAAAAGAATCAGTGTATTTTACTTCAGATTCTCTGACAATAAAATTAAGTTACAAATCAACAATAAAAGATAACTAAGGGGCGCCTGGGTGGCTCAGTTGGTTAAGCGACTCATGTGCTCTCTCTCATTCTCTCTCTCTCAAATAAATAAATAAAATCTTAAAAAAAAAAGATAACTAAGAATGACTTCATTTAAGTGGCATTTATTTATTCATTTATTTACTTATTTATTTTTTAAGTAGGCTCCATGCTCAGCATAGAGCCTAATGTGGGGCCTGAACTCATGATCCTTAGATCAAGACCTGAGCTGAGATCAAGAGTCAGATGCTTAATCAACTGAGCCACCCAGGTGCCCCATTTATTTATTATTTTTAATTAAGTTTTAATTTTAATTCTAGTATAGCTAACGCTTGGTTCCATCCAAGTGTTAGGATTGTGTTATATGTTTCAGGTGTACAATATAGTGATTTGACACATGGATACAACACCCAGTGCTCATCAAAAGTGTCCTCCTAATCCCTATCACTGTTTCACCCCCCCCCCCCCCCAACCTCCCCTCTCTGGTAACCATATAACCATATAGTTAAGACTCTGTTTCTTGATTTGTCTCTCTCTCTCTGTGTCTTATTTTTTCCCTTTGTTTGTTTGTTTTGTTTCTTAAATTCCACATATGAGTGAAATCATATGGTATTTGTCTTTCTCTGATTGACTCTTTTGCTTAGCCTTATACTCTCTAGCTCCATCCATGTCATTGCAAATGGCCAGATTTCATTGTTTGATATGGCTGTTATGGCTGAGTAATAGTCCATTGTATATATATATACCACATCCTCTTTATCGTTTCATCAGTTGATGGACACGTGGGCTCCTTCCACATCTCGGCTTTGTAAATAATGCTACTATAAACATGGGGTGCATGTATCCTTTTCAATTAGTATTCTTGTATTCTTTGGGTAAATACTCAGTAGTGCAATTGCTGGATCATAAGGTAGTTCTCTTTTTTAAAGATTTTATTTATTTATTTGAGAGAGAGAGAATGAGAGAGAGCACATGAGAGGGGGGAGGGTCAGAGGGAGAAGCAGACTCCCCGCCGAGCAGGGAGCCCGATGCGGGACTCGATCCAGGGACTCCAGGATCATGACCTGAGCCGAAGGCAGTCGCTTAACCAACTGAGCCACCCAGGCGCCCAAGGTAGTTCTCTTTTTAACTTTTTGAGGAACCTCCAAACTGTTTTCTGCATTGGCTGCACCAGTTTGCATTCCCATCAACAGTACACAAGGATTCCTTTTTTCTCTACATCCTCGCCAACACCTGATGTTTCTTGTGTTGTTGAGTTTAGCCGTTCTGACAGATG
The DNA here is from genome assembly GCF_002201575.2 of Neomonachus schauinslandi. Lineage (NCBI taxonomy): Eukaryota > Metazoa > Chordata > Mammalia > Carnivora > Phocidae > Neomonachus > Neomonachus schauinslandi. Next base: position 45,702,559 of record NC_058409.1, on the reverse strand, counting down.
TGAGGTGATATCTCATTGTGGTTTTAATTTGCAATTCCCTGATGGTTAAGTGATGATGAGCATCTTTTCATGGGTCTATTGGCCATATGGATGTCTTTTTTGGAGAAATATCTGTTCATGTCTTCTGCACATTTTTTAATTGTATTATTTGTTTTTTGGGGTGTTGTGTTTTATAAGTTCTTTATAAATTTTTGATACTAAGCCTTTATCAGATATGTCATTTGCAAATATCTTCTCCCATTCTGTAGGTTGCCTTTTAATTTTGTTGATTGCTTCCTTTGCTGTGTTGAGGCTTTTTATTTTGATGTAGTCTCAATAGTTTATTTTTGCTTTTATTTCCCTGCCTCGGGAGACACATCTAGAAAGATGTTGCTGTGGCTGATGTCAAAGAAGTTACTGCCTGTGTTCTCTTCTAGGATTTTTATGGTTTCAGGCCCACATTTGGGTCTTTCATCTATTTTGCGTTTATTTTTGTATATGGTGTAAGAAAGTGGTCCAGTTTGATTCTTTTATAGTAGATGTTCACTTTCCCAACACCATTTGTTGAAGAGACTGTCTTTTTCCCATTGGATATTTTTCTGTGCTTATTGAAGACTAATTGACCATATAATTGTGGGTTTATTTATGGATTTTCTATTCTGTTCCCTTGATCTGTGTGTCTATTTTTGTGCCAATACCATACTGTTTTGATTACTACAGCTTTGTAATCAACTTGAAGCCCAAAATTGTGATACCTACAGCTTTGCTTTTCTTTTTCAAGGTTGCTTTGGCTACTCAGGATCTTTTGTGGTTCCATCCAAGCGTTAGGATTGTTTGTTCTAGTTCTGTGAAAAATGCTATTGGTATTTTGATAGGAATTACATTAAATCCATAGATTGCTTTGGGTAGTATAGACATTTTAACAATATTTGTTTTTTCCAATCCATGAGCATGGAATGTCTTTCCATTTCTTTGTGTGGTCTTCAATTTCTTTCATCAGTTTTCAGAGTACAGGTCTTTCATTGGTTTGATTAGGTTTGCTCCTAGGTATCTTATTAGTTTGGTACAACTGTAAATGGGATTTATCCCTTAATTTCTCTTTCTGCTGCTTCATTATTGATGTATAGAAATGCAACAGATTTCTGTACATTGATTTTGTAGCCTGTGACCTTACTGAATTCATTTATCCATTTGGTGAAATCTTTGGGTTTTCTATGGACAGCACCATGTCATCTGCAAATAGTGAAAGTTTTACTTTCTTGTTACTGATTTGGATTTCTTTTATTTCTTTTTGTTGTCTGATTGCTGTGGTTAGGACTTCTAGTAGTATATTGAATAAAAGTGGTGAGAGTGGACATCCTTGTCTTGTTCCTGACCTTAGGGGAAAAGTTCTCAGTTTTTCACCATTAAGGATGATGTTAGCTGTGAGTTTTTCATAGATGGCCTTTATGATGCTGAGATATGTTCCCTCTAAACCTACTTTGTTGAGGTTTTTATCATGAATGGATGTTGTACTTTGTCAAATGCCTTTTCTGCATCTATTGAAATGATCATATGGTTCTTATCCTTTCTTGTATTGATGTGATGTGTCACACTGATTGATTTGCAAATATGGAACCACCCTTGGAACCCAGGAATAAGTCCCACTCAATTGTGGTGAATGATTTTTTAAAATGTATTGTTGAATTTGGTTTGCTAGTATATTTTGAAAATTTTTATATGTATGTTCATCAGTGGTATTGGCCTGTAGTTCTCTTTTTCAGTGTTGTGTTTATCCAGTTTTGGTATCAGGATAATGTGGCCTCTTAGAATGAATTTGGCAGTTTTCTTTTCTTTTCTATTCTTTGGAATAGTTTGAGAAGAATAGGTATTAACTATTCTTTAAATGTTTGGTGGTTTTCTCCTGTGAATACATGTAGTCCTGGACTTTTGTTTGTTGGGAGTTTTTTTGATTACTGATTCAGTTTTTTGCTAGTTATCAGTGTGTTCAAATTTTTTATTTCTTCCTGTTTCAGTTTTGGTAGTTCATTTGTTTCTGATAATTAACCCATTTCTTCTAGATTTTCCAGTTCGTTGGCATATTATTTTTCATAACCTCTGTGGTGTTGGTTATTATTTCTCCTCTCTCATTTGTGATTTTATTAATTTGAGTCCTTTCTCTTTTTTTCTTGATAAGTCTGATCAGAAGTTTATTCATTTTATTGATTAAAAAAAAAAAACAAAACAGCTCCTGGCTTCATTGATCTCTGCTATTGGCTTTTTAGTTTCTATATCATTTATTTCTGCTCTAATCTTTATTATTTTCTTCCTTCTGCTGGTTTTATGTTTTGTTTGTTCTTTTTCTAGCTCCTTTACGTGTAAGGTTAGGTAAATTATTTGAGATTTTCTTACTTCTTGGGGTAGGTCTATATTGCTATAAACTTCCCTCTTAGAACCGCTTTTGCTGTGTCCCAGAGGTTTTGGACCATTGTGTTTTCATTTTTATTTGTTTCATGTACTTTTTTATTTCTTCTTCATTTCCTGGTTGACCCATTCATTGTTTAGTAGCATGTTATTTAACCTCCATGTATTTGTGGTCTTTCCAGATTTTTTCTTATGGTTGACTTCTAGTTTCATAGTGTTCTCGTCAGAAAATATGCATGGTATGATTTTGGTCTTCTTCAGTTTGTTGATGTTTGTTTTGTGGGCTAATACGTGATCTATTTTGGAGAATGTTCCATGTACACTTGAAAAGATAGTGTATTCTGGGGCACCTGGGTGGCTCAGTCTGTTCAGTGGCTGCTTTCAGTTCAGGTTATGATCCCAGGGTCTTGGGATCGAGTCCTGCATTGGGCTCCCTGCTCAGCAGAGAGCCTGTTTCTCCCTCTCCTTCTGCCTGCCTCTCTGCCTACTTGTGCTCTCTCTCGATCTCTCTGTCAAATAAATAAATAAAATCTTTAAAAAAAAAAAAAGAAAGTGTATTCTGCTGCTTTAGGATGGGATGTTCTGAATATATCTGTTAAATCCATCTGGTCTAATGTGTCATTCAAAGCCATTGTTTCTTTACTGATTTTCTGTTTAGATGATCTATCCATTGCTGTAAGTGGGGGTGTGAAAGTCCACTGCTACTATTGTATTATTATAGATCAGTTCCTTTATGTTTGCTGTTAACAATTTTATGTATTTGGGTGCTCCTATGTTGGGTGCATATTTACAATTGTTATATCTTCTTGTTGGATTGTCCTCTTTATTATTATATAGTGTCCTTCTTTGTCTCTTGTTACAGTCTTTGTTTTAAATTCTATTTTGTCTGATATGAGAATTGCTACTCTGACTTTCTTTTGACAACCATTTGCATGGTAGATACTTCTCCATCCCCTCACTTTCAATCGGCAGCTATCTTTGGGTCTAAAATGAGTCTCTTGTAGGCAGCGTATTGATGGGTCTTGTTTTTTTATCCATTCTGTCATCCTATATGTTTTGATTAGAGCATTTAGTCTATTTACATTCAAAGTAATTATTGATACATATGTATTTATTGCCATTTTATTACTTGTTTTGTGGTTATTTCTGAAGATTTTCTCTGATCCTTTCTTGTCTTTCTCTCTTTCATGTTTTGCTGATTTTCTTTAGTGATATATTTGGATTTCTCTGTTTTTATTCTTTGCATATTTATTAGTGGTTTTTGATATATGGTTACCATTAGGTTTGTATATAATATCCTCTGCATATAACAGTCTATGTTAAGTTAATGGTTGTTTAAGTTTGAACCCATTCTTTTCTCCTCTCCTCCCAATGTTTTAGGTATATACTATTATATTTTATATCCTTTCTTTGTGTGTGAGTTCCTTGATTGATTTTTTTACAGAAATATTCATTTTTAGTGTTGTTGTGTTTCCTACCTTCACACTGTCACTTTTGGTCTCTCCTTTCCCCTCAAAAAGTCTGCCTTAATATTTCTTGCAGGGTTGGTTTAGTGGTCACGAACTCCTTTCCTTTTTGTTTGTCTGGGAAACTCTTTATTTCTCCTTTCTATTCTGAATGATAGCCTTGCTGGGTAGAGCACCTGTAGCTGCAGAATTTTTCCATTCAGCACTTTGAATATATCATGCTGCTACCTTCTTGTTTGCAAAATTTGTGCTGAAAAATCTCCTGCTAGCCTTATGGGTTTTCTTTCATAAGTTAATGACTTCTTTTGTCTAACTGCTTTTAAGATTTTTTCTTTATCACTATATTTTGCAAATTTAATTATAATATGTCTTGGTGTTGACCTGCTTTTGTTGATTTTGATGGGAGTTCTTTGTGCTTCCTAGATCTGGATATCTGTTTCTTTCCCCAGATTAGGGAAGTTTTCAGCTATTATTTCTTCAAATAAATTTTCTACCCCATTTTCTCTCTGTTCTTCTTCTGGGATTTGTATAATATGAATGTTGCTATGTTTGATGGAGTCACTGAGTTTCCTAAGTCTCTTCATTTTGTATAATTCTTCTTTCTCTCTTTTGTTCAGCTAACTACTTTCCATTACTCTGTCTTCAAGGTCACTAGTTTGTTCCTCTGATTCCTCCATCTTGCTATTTATTGTATCAAGCATATTTCTCATTTCATTTATTGAGCCCTTTCTCTCTGCTATGTTATTCCTTATCTCTGTGTTCAGGGTCTCACTGATGTTTTTCATTCTTTTTTCAAGTCCACTGAGTATCCTTATGATCATTGCTTTAAATTCTCTATCAGGCACATTACTTATATCTGTTTGGCTTAGATCTCTGGCCTTGTCTTTGTCCTGTTCTTTCATTTGGATAAATTTCTCTGGTTTCTCACTTTGTCTGCCCATCTACTTCCATATGTTAGTCAAGTCAGCCATATCTTTCTTCTGCTCTTGAAAATAATGACTTTATGAACAAGAGGTCCTTGAATGCCCTGCAGAATCTGGCCCTTCAGGAGAGTATCCTATGTGTGCTGCTTTGGTGCTGTTGTGTCCGAAGTCACTTTTCCTTTCAGTGCTGTTTTGTCTGAAGTCACTTTTCCTTTCAGTCATTTGCACTGACTCTCTGCCTCTTGTGGGCTGTTGTTGCTCTCTATGGTGTTAGTGGGTCCCAGGCAAGTCAGCTCTGAGGGGGCAGGCCTGCTGGGAAATTTGGGAATGGGGAGGCACGGCAGTGTTAGCAAAATTTGTGTTGGGCCACTAGTCCTATGCTGAGTCCCCTGAAGTGCTGTGGCAACTGGGGGCCATGTGCTGGGATGGCTGAGAGCACAAGGCTGGACACGGTGTGCCATGATGGCTGGCCTGGCTGGGCACAGAGTGCAACAGTGGCTGGAGGCCCATGCCTGGGAGCTGCGCTTCAGCTGGGCAGGGCACATGGTGGCAGCTGTTAGCTGGGTGGGGTGTGGGAGCAGTTTTAACAAAATTTGCCTTGAGCCCTGAACCAAGGCTTCAAGTGTCTGTGCAGCTCTGCCTCCTGCAGGTGGCTCTCTGTTCATGCTGGGGGGCAGGGGAAAAATGGCACCTATGAGCTCCTTCATTTTCAAAGAAGTCCCCCAACATGCTCCAAAATCGTATCTGTCTCCTGTTTGTCCTGGGCTTTATGTAAAATGCCATTTTTATGTTGCTTCTCTGAGCAGACTGCTGTCTTTTTAAGGGCAGCGTCCCAGCTATCACTCACTCTCCTGGCTCAGGAAGTGCTGAATCAGCTGAATTTTAAAGCTCCAGGCTTCAAGTCCCACTGGTTTTAAAAACTCACAGAATTCAGCCCCTCTGGGTTTAAAAGCCAAACAGTTATGGGGATTAGTCTTCCCTGTGTGAGCTCCCTGGTGCAAGGGCCTTTTTCTCTGCCCTCCCCATCGGGCACCTCCCTCCCTCCTGTGGGCAGCCTCCCTCTGCCTTTCTGACCTTCCTAACCTTTCAGATGCAGCTTCTCCTCTATATTTAGTTGTGGAGTTTGTTCTGCCAGTCTTTAGATTACTGTCTGGTTTATTGACTTGGATGTGGATGACATCTAGTTTTAAACATGGGATGGGGTGAGCTCAGGGTCCTCCTACTGTCATCTTCCCAAGCTCCTCCCATTTAATTGGCATTTAAAAGAATGCTTCCAAATTACCCAATTTTGAAATAATAATGGAAAACAGAAAATAGCTAGAATTGAATAATGATAATAGCTTATGTCAAAATTTGTTAGACGTAGCTAAAATGAAGTTTCAAAGGAAATACATATTTCTAAATTCCTATGCTAAAAAACATTTCATATTTAATGAGCTAATTGCAAAACTTATCAGTTAGAAAAATAACAGTATTCCCTAAGAAGAAGACAAAACATAATAAAGATAAAAGAAATAAAGCAAATAAAAAACAGTGAAGAGGATCAACAAAGATAAAAGTTGCATCTTTCATAAAACCAGTAAAAGAGAATAAATACTATTTGTTGAGATTGATCAAAAACAAATTGGAAAAGTCTCACACAAATAACATTAAGGATGAAAATAGGATATTTACTGCAGATAAGGAGAAGTTCATTGATTTAAACAACTTAGTAAAAATAAAAACTTTTTTTGTGTGTGTGATAAGAACTCAGGATTTACTCTCTTAAATTTCCGACATATCACATAGCAGTGTTAACAGTCATAGTGTTGTATATTACATTTCTACCACTTATTTATTTTATAACTGGAAATTTGTATATTTTATTTTATTTTAGATTCAAATCCAAGTTAGTTAACATATTGTGTATTATTAGTTTTAGGGGTAGAACTTAGTGATTTCATCAGTTGCCCATGACACCCAGTGCTCATTACATCAAGTTCCCTCCTTAATGCCCATCACCCAGTTACCCCATCCCCCCACCCAGCTCCCCTCCAGCAACTCTCAGTTTGTTTCCTATAGTTAAGAGTTTCTTACGGTTTGCCTCCTTCTTTGTTTTTATCTTATTTTATTTTTCCTTCCCTTCCCCTATGTTCATCTGTTTTGTTTCTTAAATTCCACATATGAGTGAAATCATACGGTATTTGTCTTTCTCTGACTTATATCACTTAGCATAATACCCTCTAGTTCCATTCACGTGGTTGCAAAAGGCAAGATTTCATTATTTTTGATGGCTGAGTAATATTCCATTGTATAAACATTTTTTTTTAAAGAAAACTATAACTTAACATTGATTCTAGAAGTATTAGAAAGCCTGAATTATCTTGTAGCCTTAAGGTGATTGCATCAGGAGTTACACATACTCACAAAGAAAAATCAGGTCCAAATATTTTTATAGACAAGTTTTACCAAATAGTTTTATCAAACAGATAACAGAATTCTTATAAAAACTATTTCAAAAAGCACAAAATGAGGGAATACTCCATATGTCAGAGTAGGACAGTACAAGAAGGGAAACTTGTAGACAAATCTCATTCGTGGATTTAGATATAAAACCTAAAACAAAATATTAGTGACATAAGTCTAGGACTAAAATTGAAAATAGAACCGTTCAAGCTGATTAGGTGTACCTTTCAGAAACATACCATGTGGTGTAGCATTAGAAATATTGTCTCTAGTATCATGAATGAGATGAGTATGCTCTCTATTACTGCATTTCTGAAATATTAAACTGCAGTTCTAGAAAGCTCATTAGGAAACAAAAAGCTAAGTGCAAAAAGCTTAAACAGAAAGATACATTGTAATGTTTGTAGATTATTTAGTTGTAAACATAGAAAAGCAAAGAAAATCTACAGATAGCTTAAAATTAAGTACACCAAAGGTAAACCAATTTAAAAAGTTAACCATGTTCTAGATACCTGCAACAATTGAAAATATATTTTTAAAAATATACCATTCACATTAGCTACAACCTATACAAACACAACCACAATAACAACAGAATAAGGTACCTAGGGAGGAAAAAATCTGACAAAATCTGTTCACGCCATTAATTGAGAAAATTAAAAATTTTACTGAAATGCAAAAGAGAGCTGAATAAATGGATAAGAAGATTAACATGTAAGATTCAACATCATAAAGATTTCTGTTCTTTCCAAATTATCAAAATTCCTCGAAAATTCCAAAACAATTTTGTGTAGACATATCGGGGTGGGATGGAAAAGTTGATTCAAAGTTAATATGTAAAAATAAAAAGGCAATTCTAGCCAAAAAAACTTTTTTTTTAAAAGATTTTATTTATTTATTTTGAGAGAGAGAGAATGAGAGACAGAGAGTATGAGAGGGACGAGGGTCAGAGGGAGAGAAGCAGACTCCCTGCCGAGCAGGGAGCCCGATGCGGGACTCGATCCCGGGACTCCAGGATCAAGACCCAAGCAGAAGGCAGTCACTCAACCAACTGAGCCACCCAGGCGCCCCTAGCCAAAACAACTTTTAAGGAAGAATAAAGAGCAGATATTACAAGATATTAAATTTATTTAAAAAATTAAGACACCGTATTTTTTAGAATAGAGATTGACAGACTAACTGAAGAGAATAGAGAGCCCAGCACACTCGTCTGTATGTGAAAACATGATGTATGATGGAGGAGACTCTATAAAACAGGGAAAGAAGGAGTGACCATTGAATAAATGGTATTAAGTAATTGTGAACTCTTACAGTAAAAACTGAAGCATATTCCTACCTGACATGATATACTCAAAAGCCAAATCTAGGTGAATTGATGAATTAAATATGAAACTAGAAAAAATTGTTGACTCTTATCTTTATGAACTTAAGGTAGAAAAGAGTTTTTAAGCAAAACACGAAATGCACAGAACAAAATCAGAAATACTCATTTACATTAAATTGAAAAATGTAAATTTATCAAAAGACACTTTTAAAAAGTGAAAATCTGAGCCAAAGTTTGGGAGAAAATATCTTCAATAATACAAATGACAAAAAAATTAATACCCATAATAGATATTGGACTTTAAATGTCAGTAAGTTAAAAAAAAGACAACAAAGAACCCAGTTTAAAGGTAAGCAAAAACTATGATCCAATTATTCACAGCAAGGAAACATGAAACAACACTCAATCTTGATGAAGCAATGAAAACATATACATTTTTAGTGATTGTATTAGTTTCCTTGGGCTGCTATAACAAAGTGCCACCAACTGGGTGACTTAAATCAACAGAAATGTATTGTTTCACAATTCCAGATGCAAGCCATCTGAAATGAAAGTGTTGGCACAGCATAAACTCTCTGATGGGGAGATTTGTCTGTTTCTGGTGATTGCCTGTGGTCCTTGGCATTACCTGGCAGCGTAACTCCAATTTCTGTCTCTGTCTTCACACAGTGTTTTTCCCTGTGTGTCTATGTGTCTTCATAGGGTTCTCCTCTATTTGTGTCTTTGTCCAAATTTCCCTTATCTTATAAGAGTATCAGTCTTTTGATTAGGGCCCACCCTAATTGTATATGACCTCACCTTAACTTGATTACATCTGCAAAGATCCCATTTCCAAAAAAGTTCACATTGACAGACACTGAATCCTTTTGGGTGACACAATTCAACCCACAACAGTGATTATGCAATTTTATACAACCAAGCTGGAGAAGAATAGGCTAAATCTACTAAAGTAGCATAGAACCCAATAATTCCACTCTGGATGCTCAGATCTTTGCTACCCTAAGTACAGTCTGTGAATCAGCGAGATCAGTGTCACCCAGGAGCTTGGTAGAAATGCAGAGTTTTGGACCCCACCCCAGACCTAAGGTATCATAATCAGCATTTAAGCAAGGTCCCCATATGATTTGTTTGAAAAGTGTTAGTCTAGTTTACTCTAAGATAGAAAAAAAGATATGCACATGAATGCTCATTGAAGTACTGTTTATAAAAGCAAATATTTGGAGAAGGCTTAAAGCCTCACTAGACAGAGAATGGATAAATAATTTGTGGTCTTATTCATACAATCTAAATTTACACAACAATGAAAATAAATGAACTAGAGGTGCTTGTTTCAATACAGATGAATTTCACAAAGATCATGTTGAGCAAAAAAAAGAAAGTTGCACAAGAATGTATAGAGAATGATATCATTTCTGTACTGCGTAGTGACACACAGATGATGTAGAAGTATGAAGTCATTCATGAGAGTGATTAACAATTCAAGAGCAAACAGGGACTTCAATGGAATCATACTATTCTTGTTCTTAAGTATTATAATAATTTAAATATTAATGTATATTTATATATTTACTGTAGTAATCTGTACACTATATTATTCTTTATACTTTTGGTACATCTTATTTAGTGCATAATAAAATGAAAAAAATTAAGGAAAATTTTAAGTCTAATAAATGGCAGAGTAGTCATTTGAATCCAAAACTGTGGCCCTGAGTCACTATTACCAACTAACATATTACTGCTTCAATAGAGCAGAGTTGTTGCTTTTATATAAGGAGCATGTTTTTAAAGAAGATAAAAATAATGCATTGAATATTGGCTTTAGCTTTATAACAAAAATGTTACTTGCCAAAGCTAACAAAAATGTAGACATTTCCCTCCAACTATTGATAGATTAATGCAGTAATTAAATTGTTTCAAATAATCATTAGATGGAATTTAATTTCCAACTATCCTTAGAATAACAGGGAAATATTGAGCTAACACTCCAAACATTTTTCTCATCTCAACTATGCTCTTATTCTTTCAGAAATGAGCTCTGAAAATATTGTCAGAAAGAAAGCAGAATAGAAGGATTGAGCTCAGGAAAGTACATTTACTAACACCCACCACTATAATTTCTTAATTACTTATAACAAAAGTATTGACTTTTTTTACCATAGTTTTATACCTTATACTGGAGCTATGGATTTAATTATTTATTTTATGCTTTTGAACAAATGGTTAAGCTCCCAGAAAAAAGGACAGACTCCAATTCAAAAGTGATTATTGAACTTCTGTTGACATTGTTTTTTTTCCCCTTTCAATAACTTCTGATTTAAGTCAGCAAGTTCTGGAATGCAGAGCTTACATCTTCCTTCACTTATCTTGTATTCAGAATTTCCCAAAGAATTGCAAGCTTACCAAACACTTTAAGGAATAGGAAGAATGTCACATCCATGTGCAAACTGTTTTCACAATAAATTCTCACCTGAGAGGGTGATTTTTTTTTTCAAGTTCTTGCTCTTTCACTAAGCCTACTTAATTCTCTTTCTCCACATGCTCAACAGTTGTCAGTAGAGAGAGAATTAATATTTATATTTGCAGCACTATTACTACTGTTATTGTTTCACATTTATTGGGTATTTATTGATATCATTTAATCTTCACAAGTTTATAGTCACATTCATTTTACTACTCAGGAAGCAAGAAGGTTAATCAACTTGCCCAAGGTCACACACCTAGTGAATACATGTTACATTTTTTTCACTCTCCATATGCTGTGGTTTTAGCGTGTTTGTTAAATGAACCAAGCCAATCTTAAATGATTCTCAGGAGCAGAGACTGAGGCTCCACTGTTTGTGCTTTGGTACTGAAAACCAAGTGCAGTTCTGGGCCTCTCAGAAATGCCTGACATACAAATGGCAGTGAAGGAATGATACCATCAGAGGAAGGGGCATGGTGAGGTCTGACACACAAAAAAAGTGTGCTCAGTTTTACAGGAGAATTTTTTCTCTTGCATTTTGGTTGTATTTTTTTATAGATGACCACTTAATTCTCACTGATAATCAGAGGACCATATATCCTAAATTATTTAAGCAAACACCTCTCTTGGAAGTTTTTGTTTTTCTAGTGAATTCCAGTAAAAACCCACAGTTCTGGAAGAGCTACAATTGCCCTTTTGCTTTACTATTTGATGATTGGGGAAAATTAAGTTCAGAATGGTATTTTTACTTAAAAAAAAAACTCTCCTAGTTTCCACTTGAAAAAAAATAAAAACTTTTTAATAGGAGCTTTTAAAAATCACTTTTGTAATCTCCTAAGTACATTTTCAACTCTTGACTATATAAGTTATTTCCTCATTAGTAGAAAAATCAGCCATGATTTGGGGATTATGGATAAACATAATTCAATTACTGAGAAGCCCCAAACACTACTGAGCCTTCAGTAGTGACAGCACATTCAGATTTTACAGCAAATATCTTTTTTTAGTATATTATCAGCTTAATATCTTTTTATCTTATGTCCCTGGTCAAAAAACTACATTGAAATGCAGGGCTTGTATCAAATTTCCTGTGAAAATGTTACAAATCTTTATCTCTCATAAAGTATTTTAGAGAATTTCCAACTATCCTTAGAATAACAGGGAAATATTGAGCTTACACTCCAAACATTTTTCTCATCTCAACTATGCTCTTATTCTTTCAGAAATGAGCTCTGAAAATATTGTCAGAAAGAAAGCAGAGTAGAAGGATTGAGCTCAGGAAAGTACATGATGGATGGTGTATCATACTCCAGATCCATAACTGACAAGTTGCATCTAGTAAGTTCAAACAAGAAATAAAAGCATAATGACTGCAAGTTTTGTTTTCAAGTGATGTCATCAATACATTTGCTTTAAGGCTAGCTTTTCTTCAGGATAATTTCAGAGGCCTTGAAGAACAAGAGCCTAACTACCCAGATCTTTTGTTTGTACCGTTTTCTTCTGGCATATCTGGGATTCTGTGTCTTTAAGGGTTAAATTTAGAAGAATGGCAAAGTGTGAACATGAGGAAATGCAATATCATTGTGCTTTTAGTATCTATCACACTAGTATTAGTTCAACAAAGGTTACATAACCTAACTATTGGTCACTTAAAGGTTATGGTACCATAGTCAGTGCTGTATATCCTTTTCATATTTCTATTTTCTTCTTAGTGTTCATAAGAGTGCCTAAAAATCTTGTTATAAAAAAAAAGAAATGAAATGTTTGAAATATTATGTACATTATTCCTATGGAAGACATGAAGTACTTGAGATTTTTTTCAACTTATAAAAATGCTGCATTGTAGACTATTATAGCAGAATAGCAAATACCAGACTTCATGAATATAATTAATTCCAGATTTAAATAATTTTAGCTTTCCTGAAAAGGAAAAAATAAATATGTCAGTTATTAAACCACATGGGATCCAATCAATGAATATATATTCCTGACTGACATATCTACTGACATATATTTGTATGTACTAAGTTTGACAGGATTCCTATTTAAGGATGCCTTTGATATGTATATGTTTACTTTTTAAAATTTAAATTTCTTTTATTTTACTTTTCTTTTATGTTATCAACTCTATTTCCAAAATTTCATCTTTGGAAAATCCATATTTTAGTTATTTTCCTACTATAATTTCTGAGCCTGCAACTGTACTGTAATAAAGCTATTTAGTTCCATTTTTGTGAGGATATTTAAAAAGGGGAATCAGTACCTTCACAAATCTTAAAAAGACATTTCAGAGTCTGTAGCCAGTATTGCTGTGTATACTTATCTCTTTCTTTTCAATGCCATGAATGATTATAAATGTCAGGTTCATTATTGTGGCATGCTGAAATGATTGAGTGGGAACTGTGCCCAGCACTGCATTGTAAAACAATCCATCCCCAAACACATTGCCCTGTACTGTATGCCTCAGCCCAATTAGATTTTCTTTGACACTTTGGTGATTGCTCTTTTGTTTGGTCTTGGAGAATTCAAAGTCATAAAATTCAGCTCAAATGTGAAGACAGTATCAAGACTATTGCTACCTGAGGTGAATCTGTGCATGTTAACTAGAGTCATACCTAGTCACATCTGCTTGTAGGATTGCATTCTGTACTTTTCCTTCGCTTGAGTCATGTAATCAGCATCTACGAGTGAACTTTGATGTGTTACATGTTTTTTTTCCTAGGAGATTGGGAGTCCCATTCTTTACCTATATTCAGATGGGATTAAATGTGCCTTTCTTGGTAAAAGAAACAGCTTAGAACCAACCCATAATAGTCTATTTATTTTCTATGTTGTCATTCCCCTTTGCAAAATCCACTACTGTTTTCCCCCCATTAGTGAATGTATGTAAGTGTATGAGTTACAAAGTGCAGCCTTTGTCAGCACAAAACCAACACAAGTGAAGATATTTGCCTAGGTCTCTTAATACCTCGTTCCTAGATATAACTTCTGAATGGCTGGTTCTGTGGGCTTTCTAAAAAGAGCTAGAGAATAGAATAGGCTTGATATACAAGATTAAGAGCAAAAGAGGGCAATAAAAGAAATTTTTAAAGAAGATAGAAGAAGTAATACAAAATTCAATATTACTTTTCTTTTAATAACCGTATTTTTCTTCCATGGAGTTATGGGATTGCCTCAATACCTGCTTCATTTCTGCAAGCCAAGGGTTTCTAGGTGGGCTCTCCAAAGCATTTGCCGGAAGGTGGCGATATAAGCCCTTATTGCCTAGAGCTGTCCCAAGTGCTGAAGCCGATATCAGCGCTTAAGAGAAACTATGGGCCAGCGACCAGGGGTTCCACCAAGTTCCCCTAGAGGTTTGCAGGCTCAGGTAAAGAAGAAGCAAAAGGCCATATAAAATGCCCAATCTTATTTACAGAATACAGGCAAAAGATTCCCTTCCCTACATTTACTCTCCACAAAGCTATGAAACATGGCAATGTTTACTGAAATTAAAAAGGTAATGGTAATGGAAAGGCATGTGTATGTGTGTAGAATACATACCGAATTGAGTTTTTTTCCTTCACTTTGAGATGCAGGTGTTTACCTGTCCGTTGACACGTCCTTTATAATTCCTTTCCCCCCAATTACCCAAGGTTAAAAAAATAAATAAAGCCACAGGCAACATCCTCCCCAAGGGAGTCAGGCTGGACTGTCAGATAATGAACGGGCTGGCTTATTTAAAACGCTAAGAAACACTTTGTCTTCTTTCCATCAATTAACAATAATTTACAGACGAACCCAGGACTGTCTACCTCCCCGTTCAGGCTCCATGTGGCTCCTTTTCTCATTTCCTATTGCCACTCTGTTGCTGCTAACTCTACTTAATAATTTGACAGAAATATGAAGCAACGGATAGTTAGGATTTTTTTCTCCTCTCGAGTTTAGCTGGGTGAGAGGCGGAGTTATATGTTCTAATATTGGTCTGACCAGCGGCAGATCCGGTGGAAGGGAATTCTGAATCTCTGCCGACCAAAAGGGGCTAGAACGAAAAGACGCTGAGCTAGAGGGAGAGGTGGGCGGGGACCCAGAGGAGAGAGACACTCAGGGTTGGGGAAGTGTTAGGAGGGGAGGGTTAACGTGGGAGGGAGGGACACTCTCAGAGCTGTCGGAGCGACACACGGAAGGATAAAGGGGAAGAAAGAGGGAGACTGAAAGAGAAGGGAGAGGGAGAAAGAGGGGGAGAAAGCTTTCTAGAGAGGAGACAGGAAGAGAGAGTAGAAAAGAGAAAGGGAGAGAAGCAGGAAGAGGAGAGTCACAGAGTGACCCTAGAGGACGAGGCTTCTCTATTCCAGATACTTCTAAGATTGAAGACTGTTTGCTAGTGGGGAGACTCCAGCTCCGGCAGCCAGTTGGGCAGCGGCAAAGTAAAATGGACAGTGAGAAACAGACGTTCCAGCCACCTCTCCAACGCCCAGAGGTCCCGGAGCTGTTCTCTGGCGAACTCCTTTCCCAGCTGGAGTCTCTGAGCCTTCTGGACCCAGGGAGCCCAGGGAGCGCCTGGAAGCTGCTCCTCGGAGATGCCCTCGCCTGAGCAGTAAGAACTTCCCGTTGAGTCCCTGCATTCCCTCCACCTGAAACTCCCCAGGAGAGAGGGGTGGAAGACCCCAGGGGGAGGGGAGAGGGGGATCCTAACGCAGCACTTTCTCCCCTCCCCCTCCCCCCGCCCGGCGCGCAGGCATGGATGTGCTCAGCCCGGGACAGGGCAACAACACCACCGTGTCCGGGGGTCCCTTCGGGACACGCGGCAACGCTACTGGCGTCTCCGACGTGACCTTCAGCTACCAAGTGATCACCTCACTGCTGCTGGGCACGCTCATTTTCTGCGCGGTGCTGGGCAATGCGTGCGTGGTGGCCGCCATCGCCCTGGAGCGCTCCCTGCAGAACGTGGCTAACTATCTCATCGGCTCGCTGGCTGTCACCGACCTCATGGTGTCGGTGCTGGTGCTGCCCATGGCTGCGCTCTACCAGGTGCTCAACAAATGGACACTGGGGCAGGTCACCTGTGACCTGTTCATTGCCCTCGACGTGCTGTGCTGCACCTCGTCCATCCTGCACCTGTGCGCCATTGCACTGGACAGGTACTGGGCCATCACGGACCCCATCGACTACGTGAACAAGAGGACGCCCCGGCGCGCCGCTGCGCTCATCTCGCTCACTTGGCTCATTGGCTTCCTTATCTCCATCCCGCCCATGCTGGGTTGGCGCACCCCCGAAGACCGCTCGGACCCCGACGCGTGCACGATTAGCAAGGACCACGGCTACACTATCTACTCCACCTTTGGCGCTTTCTACATCCCGCTGCTGCTCATGCTGGTTCTCTACGGACGCATCTTCCGAGCTGCGCGCTTCCGCATCCGCAAAACAGTCAAGAAGGTGGAGAAGAAGGGAGCGGACACCCGCTTTGGGGTGTCGCCAGCCCCACAGCCCAAGAAGAGTGTAAACGGCGAGCCGGGGAGCAGCGAATGTTGGCAGGGTGTGGAGAACAAGGCAGGGGGGGCTCTGTGCACCAATGGCGCCGTGAGGCAGGGTGACGAGGGCGCCGCCCTGGAGGTGATTGAAGTGCACCGGGTGGGCAACTCCAAAGAGCACCTGCCGCTGCCCAGCGAGGCGGGTGCTATCCCTTGCGCCCCCGCCTCCTTCGAGAAGAAGAATGAGCGCAACGCGGAGGCCAAGCGCAAGATGGCCCTGGCCAGAGAGAGGAAAACGGTGAAGACGCTGGGCATCATCATGGGCACATTCATCCTCTGCTGGCTGCCCTTCTTCATCGTGGCCCTGGTCCTGCCCTTCTGCGAGAGCAGCTGCCACATGCCCACCATTTTGGGCGCCATAATCAACTGGTTGGGCTACTCCAACTCTCTGCTCAACCCTGTCATTTACGCCTATTTCAACAAAGACTTCCAAAACGCGTTCAAGAAGATCATCAAGTGCAAGTTCTGCCGCCGATGATGGTGGAGTAGTCGGCGAGTAGGCCCGCCCCATCCTCTCTGCCTCCTCCAGCCCTCTGGAATCAACACCTCGCTACTTTTCCTCTTTCTCGGCTGCTCGGGGTCCCCCGCTTCCAGACCTCGTCCCTCCTCCCCCGTCGCCCAATCCCCTGCTCGGACGGAGGGAGTGCTCTTTGTGCAAAGAGCCCCAGCGGAGGGTCTGGAGGGCTTGGGAAACTCCCCGATCTGTGATAAGCGACCTTGGCTCAGACTTTGGCCTCAAAATCAGTTCTGATCCCTGCACTTGCCTCGTCCCTCTTCTGCACCCAAATCTTCGCGGCGGAAGTTTAAGCCTCAGCCGTTCAAGGCAAAAAATCTACACAGAAAAACAGTACACCCAGCTGCCGCGTCCACTAACGGCTCCCACCTGATCGCCCCATTGCTAGAACTTGGATTTAAGGTTCAGGAGTTTGCTTCATTCCCTATTCCCAACTCTGTCCCGCCCTCTCCCTGGAAACTCACTTTTATTTTTCAGTTTCATCCCTTCTTTCCAGCTTCTGTTTATTACCTCCTTAGTCCCTCTGCATAGGTTTGCTGGTCGGGAAAAGCTGGAGGGTCTGTTTTTCCCATTGACTGTGGTGTCCCTGGTAATCCCCGCCTCCCTGTGTAGACTTGCAGAGTAACTCTTCCGCGCACAGCCCCCAGCTCTGTTTTCTTGGACTCCAAACAAGTGGCCAGAAGCTGTCTCTTAGAGTGGACTTGTAAGTACAAGCAAGGCTGGGCCAGTGGGGGAGAGCGAGGAGGGAGTGCGGAACGATTTTTTATCCGTGCTTGCCTTGACGTCAGCACTCACCAAAGAAACTGACAGTCATTGGGAAGGGAAAACGGACTTGTTTGTATAGGCTGCTGGCGCGTCTGCACGTTCTGGAGTCGCCACTTACCTACCGCGGGCTGGGCCCGCAGGCCAAGGTGTGTGTGCTCTGGCCGCCCGGCCGCCTACCGGCCCCGCGCCTCCGCAATCAGGGGCTGTCTGGTGTGCGCTCGGCGCGCGCGCAAGGAACTCAACCAACTGCAGCCATTCCTCCGCCTACGCCGCGGGACGCGCAGAAGGGCGGATAAACCGCGGGGGTCTGCGGAAGCCGCTGGAGCTAGGTCCGGCGGGAGGAGCGGGACGGAGGAAGCCAAAGGGGGTGGTGTCGGACATTTAAGAGGGAGGAGACGTCAGTGCGCGCGGCCCGGCCTGCAGATGGCGCTGCTCGTGGAAGCCGAAAGGGCAGTTTCATCCAAAGGATGTAGACTCCTTCCTCCTAGTTACCGCCTGTCCTTTCGGATAGAATAGTTCTGCTAAGCGCGTCCTAACACTACACGGGATTTATTCTGTAGGACGTCCAGCACACAGTTACCAGGATTTTGCTTTCCAAATAGGAATTCCAGGCTTCCAATCAAATGGGCCCCGATAGGTTTAGTACCGTCTGTGACTTCACAGGCAGTTACTTTAATGGGGCCCCAAAGACTAGTTAGGGGTACTCTCGCTGAGGAGTCCCTGAGAATCTTGTACAGGGTTAGGTTTCACATCCTTGGCCTGATGTGAGCCACAGGTCTAGGACAAACCAGTTTCTTGCCATTTGAATATGTGGAGCACTCCAAGCTTTCTCCCCCACAAAAGTTACTCTTTCAACCTTGCCACTTCTGCTGAGAAACAGTTATAATCTTTACTGCCCCCAGAAGGGACGTGATTTTGGTGCTCCTTTTGAATGTAAATTTCCATCCACAGGACTGGGATCAAGAGGTTTGTTAGTTAGATGTAGCCTCTAATTTTCTGATGACTAACGGTTGCGTTCTCCAGTAATTGCACAAAGTTACTGATTTTTACTCTCCTCTCCGTTCAACTGGACCTTTTGAATGATTGCGTCGGCTGTTTTGAGAACAGTGTTGCAAAAGTTGCCAATGGAAAGTTCACTTGTGTTTAGGAGATTAAGAAGGTGAAAAGACAGCTCTATCACTGAAGCCATTCTCTTGTCAACAGAACAAAGCCTCCATTTGGTATCTTTTTCTCTAACTGAAACTGAGAATAAGCATCACATCCAGTTAAGATAAAGTGTAAGAACTCAGGACACTTGTGGATGGTTTGTTTATGCATATGTAATGCTGATAAGGGGCTAGGGTAGATTTCTTCAGTCCAAAAATTATTCATTTGAAAATTGAATTTCTTTTTTTGCTCACAATAATTTCAGTACAGCTGTATGAAAATGCACTTTTCTGTGTGTCTTCCTTAATTTTAGAACGAATTATATATGTAAAATAATTCAAGTTCAAAATTTGTTTATCCAAATTATGCCTTGGCCAGCAAGTATTACATTCAAAGTCTTGAGTCTTCCATTTATTTGTATCTCTTACAGAACTGTATGGCAATGGTTTTTGGACATTTATTCTTCCTACTTCGGAGGAATTACATCAAAATGAGGAAGGAGCATCCAACTGGAGCATAATTGCCAAGGCAATAGAGAAATTTGGGGAATAAGTGCATAGCAGTCAACAGCCCCTGATGCTTTTTATTTCCTTTAGTCTTTGTATTAAGACAAAGTATATATGCATCAAAATTGGCCTTCACTTTTCTCTGTGACAATAAAGGACTTTATTAATGGTAATGCTACAATAAACCGATATCAGTAACCCATGCATCTGTATTTTAATCGGAATTACTGTCTACTTGTATTTATTTGTATTATTTAAAAATTGAAGTGAAAAAATACAATCATCAGGAGAAGATTCTGCTATACAGATCAGGGATATGAAACTCATTCTAAATGAGTGATTTCTTTTTAAAAAAATCCTGTCTCTGAAAAGAGAGGTCACGTCTCATCGTTTAGCCATGAAACCATGAATTTTCCCTGACTGACACCTACGGTTAAGACTTAGGCATCTGTCTAATTAATATGGACAGGGTGGAGGCCATGCAGAAGAGAAATGCAGCCTCTGGTGAAAGCAACAAACACAACCACATCCTGTGTTTTTAAAGCAGTGGACAGTCTGATGCCCCTCCTCTGTCTTCCCACAACTTGTAGCTAGAAGAAAATAGCCTCCCCTCATTTCAAGTAAAGCAATGCATTGTTTTGGCATTTGTCACTCAATTAAAGGTAGAGAGGCATTTTCCTTTCTGTCTGGGTCTCACTTGATAGTGGGGTTCTGTATGGAAGATCTATTATTATGCTAAAATGAATTTTTATGCTCTCTTTTCCCCCTGTTAGAATCATTAGCAATGCCTCTTGTTTCCCATGGTATGGTTGTTAATTCCACTGCTTTCTGCTATCAGAATGATGGCTGCAGGGCATGCTGAGCCCCGGTACAACCCATGGGGAACACAAAGGTCAGGGATATTTTGGCCCCAGAAGAGAGCACTCTGAAGCTGCAGGAAGCCTTGTACATAAACTATATGTATATACATGTTCTCCCAATAATGAAGAGTAAAGACAGGGGAATGGGGAGAAGAAAAGCTGTCTAGAATTTCTCATCTGAAAACTGTTCCATTAATGTGTCCCTGACCTTGAGTAAAATGATGCCTTTGGAACATTTGTCTTTTAGATTCTGGGTATCTCCCTTCTTGGCCCTTGTTCTCTGCTCTGGCATCTATTCCTCCAAGGGGACAATGGTTTTCTGTTTTCTACAGGCCTTCCTGAGTCTCTATCAACACTCAAATTGAGAAAGAAAATCATTATCATTCACTTCCAGTGTGACTAACAAGCCTGGATAACAAATTAGGAGCCACCATGTGTCAGGCTCCATTAAATAATGTTGACACATGGGTCTACAAATTAATATAAGATACTTTTGTCACCTTGAAGGAGTTTCCAACCTATTAGGGTATATAAGAACAAGCTACGAAGGCTAATGGAATACTATTGGTAGAATATTAATATGATCTCAACAGGGCAAGTCACAAGAGTTTGGCTCTATAAGAATTCAGGGGACAAAGATCACTGTGAGCTGGGGGTGGGTAGGAAATATTAGGTAGGGAAAGCTGCATAACGCATCCAGGACTGAGCTGTGGGCACATGGATGGGGGTGGTATGAAAAGGCAGACATTCTTTATGAGATGCCAAAGACAACCTGATCCCGTCTTCTTGTCAAGAGGGAGCCTGGGATGAAATTTGTTACTGCATTGCTGGATACTGGTAGCCTGGGTTGGTTGAGGAGGTGGAGATCCTGGAAAAAGATTCAGGTTCATGGCTTCCCATGCATTGTATCAGAAGGGTCTGGGAAGAGTGAGAAAAGATGAATCTATAAAGTCAGAGAAATGGCAGTTGGGGGTAGCTAGATAAGAGGAAGAATGTTTTGACAGAGTAAGAGCACAGCATATGAATAGGGAGAGAATTATTAAACTATTAAATGTTGACAAAAGATTGATCAGGGGTAGGTACAAGACAGAATAATTCATACTTATGTAATGCTTAAGTTTTTGCCAAGTGATTTTCACACAATATACTATTGAAATTTGGGATAGCAGATCCTTTCAGAAATACCAATTAGACCACTTTAGCCAAAGCAAGAGATTAACATAGCAGCGGGTAGGTATAGAAGAAAATGCTAGAGATCATATGTGGAATCATTATAATTCCAGATTAAAAAACTAGAACTATAGTGTTAGTCAGTGTGGATCATTAAGAATGAAGACAGAAGTGTTCTGTTTGGAGTTGATTTCAGTGACGCAGGTGAAATAATGAAGACCTGATTGTGAGATGTCAGCAGAAGGCATGGAAAACGAGTTAGACATCAAAGAAAGAACTGGCAGGACTTGGTGTCTGGACGTGAGGAGGGAGGGAGTTGAAGAAGCAGAGAAGGCTTTGTGCCTCGGAGATGTGGGCAATGACAGAAAAGGGGAAGTCAAGAGTGACTTCTCCTCTGGGTCTTTTTTTTTTTTTTTTAACTTGATCTGTAAATATAAAAAAAGCTTTGTTCTCTGCTAAGAGAATTTCCAGCCCCAGATGGCAGGGGCCTTCTTGGAAAGGGATTGATACATGTCACAGTATTGAAACAGTTTGTCATTTGGGAGAGTATGTGAGGAATGATCTTCAGAGAACAATGCTTGGATCAATACCCTGATTGTTGATACATTTTTCTTTTCTTTTAGTGGAATATGTTGTTTTTTGGAGAGGCCACAATTCCAAGGTACTACAACAGCCTTTCAAGGAGGGTAACCCAAACAGACCATGATGGGCAGTGTGGTAAGGGTACATGAAGCCTAGAAGATTGAGTCTGTCCAGTTGACCCAGTGGAGAGCACTTTACTCTTCAAGTCCAGTTATCAAGAACCATGGCAGACCTGTTTGATCCTTAAGCCAGATTTTCCTAGAAAATCTAGATCCAGGAGGCTAGACTATGCAGTGACTTATTTCTATTTTCCATCTCACTGTGCTTTGTGGTAATGGCAGGGATGGGGAAATGAGTTGGGTCACCAGACACTTCAATAACTGATTCAGTCATTTCTACGATGCCTACCTGTAATACTGCACAATTGTCCAGCTTTTGGAAAGTTCCCCAGGGCAGGATTTCACGGAGATGTCTTGCATTGGTAATTGGTTGTTCTGTTGTGTCTCAGCTGGATTCAAGTTTGAAGAAAGAAGAGGTAACAGGCTGGCTGGGAGGAGGAACGGGGAAAGGAAGGAGTAGATCATAGGACTCACCTATCTTACAGGTTGGATAGCTGTGGAGGTGGAGGAGAAAGTGTTTTGAAACTTCTCTATGGTCCTTGGATGAGAAGCATTTTCTGAAATCTGGTATGCTTCACTGTTTCTGGGGACAATTGCACTGACGTTATGAGAACTAAGTAAGAGAGAAGGCAAATGGTGGAAGCTGATTGTAACTTCCACAGAACAGTAGAGACAGAACTCCAGTTTCAAATATTCACAAACAATGTGGTTTCCTGCAAGTAGATGTTGCATTGTAAGGATTTGCAATGAAAAAGAGGCAATTTCTGGGACAGCCTCTGGTTCAGGAATAGTGGGCAGATGATTCATTCATTCGTTCAACTAATATTTCAGGACGACCTGTGGGCCAGACACTGTTCTATGTGCTTGGGACACAGCAGTGAACAAAGCAGATGAAATGTCTGTGGTAGATTATTTGTAAAAATGCTACAGTTACTGAACATTTTTGCAGTCTGACTTTTAGCTTCTCCTACAAAGGTCTGGAGGCTTTCTCACCGCTTAAATCTGGGTTGGTTTGTGACTTGCTTTGACCAATAAAACAGGCCAGATTGAACTGACCACACAGCTCATGAGGCCTTGCACTCTTCCACGTGCTCCCTCAGAATCCTGGGCAACTGCCACGTAAACAAACATGGGCTCACTTGCTGGAGACCAAGAGTCATCCTAGCTAAGGCCATCATGGACGAGCCAGATCTCAAGTGACTCAGAAGCTGACTGCAAATGCAAGAGTGAGCACAGCTAACACCAGAGAAACCTCCCACTTTCATTTATTACCCAATTGTCAAAGCACAGACTTGTGAACAAAATAGATGGTTGTTATTTTAAGGCACTAAATTTTGAAGGTAATTTGTCATGCTGAAAAGGCTAACTGATACAGTCTCATGCCTTAAGGAGTTTACATTCCAAAGAAGGAAAGAAAAAATTAACAACCCCCCCCCCCACACACACTGATGTGCTCAGTATTATGGGAAAAAATAAACTAGAGTATGATATATAGCAAGTGTTGAGATGGAGGGCAAGAGTGTTCCTATTTTTTAAAAATATTTTATTTATTTATTTGACAAAGAAAGGGAGAGAGTGAGGGAGCACACAAGCAGGGGGAGCAGCAGAGGGAGAGGGAGAAGCAGGCTTCCCGCTGAGCAGGGAGCCCGATGCAGGGCTTGATCACAGGACCCGGGGATCATGACCTAAGCTGAAAGCAGACACTTAACTGACTGAGCCACCCAGGCGCCCCAGTGTTCCTATTTTTCATAGGATGTGCAAGGAAGGGCTCACTGATAAGGTAACATTTGAATGGGCACCTTGAAAAAGTTACCAGAGGTGTGAGGTTGAGGCTTGGAGAAAATGAGCACTTGAAGAAATAAATCTTAAATCTGATACAATTTACTATGAAATCTACAAAGGGTATATTTCCAACAGGAAATACCAAAAATTGAAGATTTAGGGATTTGTGTGCTCAAATTCTAGAATTTTCTCTGTTCTTGACAGCAGACTCCTTTAGGTTGAAAGTATATGTATTCAGCCTCTTAGCGGGGAGGTCATGGGAAGCCCTGAATGGGGATGGGGTCTTACTAAGTCTCATATAGCCCTATAATCCCCCGACTCTGGCATATACTCTACATAGTGGGGGAAAAAAAAACTGCCTTGGCAAGCCAGGTTACCCGAATGTAATGTCCTACTATGCTACTACTGGCATCTTGCTATGTTGTATATTAGTTTAATTTTGAAAACAGGTCTATTGAGATATAATTCACATTCTTTTCATTAACCCATTAAAATATACGATTTGAAGGGGTGTAGTGCATTCACAGAGTTGGGCAGCCATCACTGCAATCCATTTTAGAGTATTTTTATTACCCCTCCGAAATAAGTGCTGTATCCATTAACCCGTGCTCCTTATTTCCCACTAAACCCAGAGCTCCAGGCAACCACTAATCTACTTTCTGTCTCTATGACTTTGCCCATTAAGAATATTTCATATAATATGTAGTCTTTTGTAAAGGGCTTATTTTACCTAGCATAATGTTTTAAAGGTTATCCATGTTGTATTAGGTATCAATACTTTATTTGTTTATATTGCCAAATAATATTTAATTTTATAAATCTACTACATTTTATTTATTCATCCATTAATGAACATTTGAGTTGTTTGCACTTTTTGGCTATTATGGATAATGCTGTTGTGAACATTTGTGTACAAATTTCTGTGTGGGAATGTTTTCATAATCTTGGATATAAAGCTAGGAGTAGAATTGCTGAGTCATGTGCCAACCATATGTTTAACATTTTAAGGAACTTAGAAAATGTTTTCCAAAGTGGCTGCACTTTTCTGCCTTTCTGCATTATTACCAACTATGTAAAATGGTCCCTTCCAATGTCTCCTTGCCAGGACTTGTTATTTTCTGTGTTTTTGATGATAGCCATCCTAGTCCATCTGCAGTGCTATCTCATTGTGGTTTTATTTGCCTTTCTCTAATAACCATTGATATTGAGCATCTTTTCATGTGTTTATTGACCATTTGTATATCTTATCGGAAATAACTATTCAAATTCTTTTCTCACTTTTAAACTCAGGTGGTCTTTTTGTAGGAGTTTTTTCTATATTCTGGATACTAGACTCTTATCAGAAGATGATTTGGATATTATTTTCTTCAATTCTATTGTCTTTTCAGTTTCTTGATGTTATCATTTGCAATGAAAATGTTTTTAATTTTGGTGAAGTCCAATTTATCTATTTTTTCTTTTGTTGCTTATGCTTTTTGTGTTGTATCTAAGAAGGTCACAAAGTTTTACTCATATCTATTTTTTAAGGATTGTATAGTTTTAGCTTTTACTTTTAGGTAGCTGATCCATTTTCAGTTGACTTTTGTGTATAGTGTAAACACGGTACTCAACTTCAGATTTTTGCACTTCCCATATATTTGTTGAAGAAACAACTATTTTTCCTTATGGAATTATTTTTAGCACTCTTGATGAAGATCAATTGTGCAGGAATGTAAGGGATTATTTCTGGACTCTGAATTCTATTACACTGATCTGTATGTGTATCTTTATGCCAGTATCATACAGTCTTGTTTACTACAGCTTTGTAATGTTTTGAAATCAGAATATAGGAACTTTTTTCCAAGAACATTTCAGTTATTGTGCCCCTTACATTTCCATATGAACGCTAAGATCTGCTTGTCAATTTCAGAAAAAAAAAGAAAGCTGAGATTTTAATAGGGATTGCAGTGGATCTGTATGTAGATCAATATGAGGAATATCATAATCTTAACAATATTAAATCTTCAGATTCATGAACATGGAATGTCTTTCCACATATTTAAGTCTGCTTTGAGTTATTTTTTTTTTATTTTATTATGTTATGTTAGTCACCATACAATACATCATTGGTTTCTGATGTGGTGATCCACGATCCATTGTTTTCGTACAACACCCAGTGCTCCATGCAGTACGTGCCCTCCTTAATACCCATCACTGGGCTAACCAATCCCCCCTCCCCCCTCCCCTCTAAAACCCTGTTTGTTTCTCAGGTCCATAGTCTCTCATGGTTCATCTCTCCCTCCAATTCCCCCTGCCCATTTTTCCCTTCCTTCTCCTAATGTCCTACATGCTATTCCTTATGTTCCACAAATAAGTGAAACCATATGATAATTGACTTTCTCTGCTTGACTTATTTCACTTAGCATAATCTCCTCCAGTCCCATCCACGTTGATGTAAAAGTTGGGTATTCATCTTTTCTGATGGCTGAGTAATATTCCATTGTATATATGGACCACATCTTCTTTATCCATTCATCTGTTGAAGGGCATCTTGGCTCTTTCCACAGTTTGGCTATTGCAGACATTGCTGCTATGAACACT